>NW_028240268.1:0-225315 GCF_028749965.1 Puma concolor
TGCCTGGCAAGAGTGAGGTATTCCAAACTGATTGGCACTCAGTTAGAATACCTCTTTCTCTGAGCTTGGTCAGGTGCTCTTGTATGCCCATTCTAGCCTCTAGTGGAAGGGGGTACTGCCTTGGTGTCTCAGGTTGAGCTGCAGGGATCAGGTCAACAATGATTGGGACCCGATTCCAAGCTATTTCAGGCGGGTTATCATCAGCCCATAGGGAGGGGAACGTAAGCCTGAATTCTTAGGGGCGACAAGGTAAGGCCTGGGTACAGAATAGTCTCCATTCTTCTTCCCTTGGCAGGGGTATCGCCAAGACCAGGGTTTCCTTCTGCCTTGGGTTTAATTGGAGCTAGTGTGTCCAGTGGGTTCAAAAGGTATCTGGGCCCCAAGATTGGAGAGTAGATCGCGACCCAGGAGAGCAATCAGGCAGTCAAGTAAGTAGAGGAACTCATGCCGGACCTTGTGACCCCCAAGTGCACCTTGTTGAGCTTGACAGAAGGGCTGTTGCATTGCCTGTGTCCCAGTAGCCCCAAGTATGGTTGCTGTCTTTTGGCCTATGGGCGCTACCAGGGAAGTAACCAAGGAGTATTCAGCCCCAGTTGAAAAGTATTTCAACCATGAAAGTTATTGTTCAGCCCTCCACCTCATTTCAGCCGTGGGTTTATGGGGGCCAAGAAAGAAAGAGTCTGGTGCCCCTCAGTCCAATGCTACCCCGGCCAGATCAAGAAGGTTCTCACCTCGAGGTTCCTCCAGTATTGGCTGGGTTTTGAGGTCCCCATCCAATTCGGACATTCTTACAGTTTCCCTTGCCTTTGCAGTATGCACACTGGTCCCTTGCGAAGGGGGCTATGGGCTTCCCCCCTTTTGTGGTTGGGGTTTTTCGATGCTACTAAAAAACAGCAGCATCTGTTCTTTAGTTCTGCTGTGAGAAAGGTGGCCTTCTTTTTTAGACTTCACTTCTCTTTCAGTTGAAAATTTCTGTTCGTGAAAACTGCATTGACGGCCTCTAACAGCTGAGTGATATTCATATGGCAAAGCCCTCCAACTTCTGGAGTTTTCGTCGGATATGTGGGGCAGCCTGTGCCACAAAAGAGGTATTTACCATCTGTTGACTTTCTGGTGCCACGGGGTCAAACGGGACGTATACATGGTACGCCTCACAGAATCTTTCATAGCAGTCTCCGGGAGACTCCCCAGGGTGCTGTGTGACTGATGATATTTTAGTCATGTTCATGGGATTGTTGACTCCAGCTCAGACTCCCTGAAGGAGGGCTTCCTGGTATCCTCAGACGTGACCCTGTCCTCCTTCTGTGGTGAAATCCCATGTTGGGGGTTCTTCAGGGATGCAGCTTGAGCCCAGACAGTAGGGTTATTGATTCCTGGAGATGTGTGATCTTCTGTGTACTGTCATGTTTCTGTCATCCTTATTTTTAATTCAACAAAGTATGGAGTAACTGTTGACAATCTTCCCAAGTCTGTCAGTAGGTCTGGAGGAGGGACTCCATCAAGTCAACCATTGCTTGTGCCTTTTCGGAGTATGGTGGAGTGTTGTGTTTCCAATTGAAGAGGTCGGTTGTAGAGGGGGGTAGATAACACATCATGGAATGGCTGGTCTGGACTGGTCCATCCTCATTCTGTCTTTCAGGCTCTCTTGTCTCCGTTACATACATTCGGAGAGTTTTAGGTCTGTGTCTGTTGCGCAGTCTGGCTGCTGGCCCATGTTGGGGTGGGTTATCTGGGTCTGAGAGCGGCAGGGAGATGGGGGGCACTGACTGCAGTGGCAACTGCACTGACTCTGGCTGTGGCTGGAGAGACAGATGCAGGAGGAGTCTCAAGCTCAGAGAGCTTGAAGAGTCATGAGGAGGTGGAAATACAATATTTTCCTCCATATCTCCTTCAAATATTAGAGGAGCAGTGGGTCGCTTCTTTGGCTCCCTGTGGGAGCCTCCATATAAGGTGGCTAAACCTTTGCCTGGCTCTGCTTGCTAATGATGATCACTTCAAGGCAGTAGATTTGGGGCAATTTCAAGCCAGGAGTTAATGTATGGAAATTGATCAGGGTGGCCTGGTTTCCCAGTGACTATTAGCCAAACCTGCTGCACTATTTGAGTATCTAACGTCCCTTCTGGAGGCCATCCTACATTGAATGTGGGCCATTCTAGTTCACAAAATTTCCTTAACTTCTTGGGTGTCGTTGTCACCCCATGGTAACCTGAAAACCCATTTTAACATTTTTTGATCACGACCTCTAAAATCGTAGGCTTACTGTGTTTTCATCCCATTATTAATTTCTTTTTTTTTTTTAATTTTTTTTTTTTAACATTTATTTATTTTTGGGACAGAGAGAGACAGAGCATGAACGGGGGAGGGGCAGAGGGAGAGGGAGACACAGAATGGGAAACAGGCTCCAGGCTCTGAGCCATCAGCCCAGAGCCCGACGCGGGGCTCGAACTCACGGACCGCGAGATCGTGACCTGGCTGAAGTCGGACGCTTAACCGACTGCGCCACCCAGGCGCCCCCCATTATTAATTTCTTTCTCATATTTGGTGTCACAAAGACAGACAAAGTTAGGATATACCGCTAGATGACAGGACTATTCAGATACTCCTCTGGTCCTATTCCTGAGGGAATGTTTAGGAGAGGTTTGACTATAGTGGACTCGGCTTTGTGACTTGTGATGGGCAACTGATCTGATACTGCCCTCGACTTTATACTCTCACAATGACACAGGGGAGCCCATTCAGACTCCATAGACTTTTGGGGTCCTTAAGGGTGTCCGTCCATGAAGCCACAAACTCTAACTCGACTGGCAACCCTGGCTTAGCTGCACATCCTCTCTCTCTCTCTCTCTCTCTCTCTCTCTCTCTCTCTCTCTCTCTCTCTCTCACACACACACACACACACACACACACACACACATGCACACACATGCACACACACGCACACCAGAGTCCTTTACATTTCCTTCCACAAAATTTTTTACCTGGGACACCTATTAAGTCCTCTGGGGATTGATCATGTCCCCCTTCCGCCCTTTTGGGTATGCCTGACACTTCGGGGCCCCATCCTTACCAGTTCCATGGAGCAGGACCTGCCTAAAACAACGGAGAAGTAGGCTGAGGAAATTCAGGCAGAGCATGCACTTTCTCCCTTTCGAGCCTTTGCTTTGCCACCACCTCGCCCTTCTCCCAAACCGGGGGCAACAATGGGCCAGTGCGGTTGGGTTTCCTGGTCAGCAATCTAGTATGTTTTTGAACCAGGCTGGAACACTGGAGGAAAAACCAAGTGGCACTCAGAGAGTTTGGACAGAGAGTTTGGCTCACCAAACGTCTGAGCATAGAGTCAAGTCGGGAGGGTAATTTATAGTCGTCAGCTTCCTTATCTGTGGGGGTTTTCGCACATGCACTAAAGAAAGGAAGAAGAACCCAGAAGCGAGGTCTCTAAGCTAGACACCAGAGTCTGTTTTAGCCCCTTTGATCATCTTTGGAGTACTTTATTCACTTCTCCAACAAGAGTAGAGCTCTAAATACCACATAGTATATGCTCATTAAATCTATATTAAGTGAATGAGTTCTATTGCTTCTGTATCGGACATATAACAAATTTTTGACAATCTATATGGTAAGAGTCCCCAGACCATCACATTATAGGGATTTCAAGGTTGTCTAGTCTCCACACAATATCAAGGTTTGGTTACAACCACCATAAGCTAACCCTACAACCTCACATCCTGGATCATATAATGCCCGTCTCCTCCTCATTCACAATCTTTTGCAACTGAGTGCAGACAATTCCATAATGTGGTCTTGGTTCAGAAAGCCAAATTCCTCCGTTTCTCTCAGTCAGACAGAATTAAATCTGACTGTGAACGTCTGCCAGTAATGTTGCAATAGAGATGAAGAAGATCAATTCAAGTGGATACCCTGAGCTGATCCCTAGAATCTCTTTAGGTCATGAGTACAGTTCAAAAGAAATGCTGCACTCAGAAATATGTCTGCTGCTTATCCAAGGAACAAAAAGCAAGCATTTGAAAAAGTAAGCCGTTTCCCTGCAGAACAGCTTAATCAGGGAGAGTTAGTGGTGCAAAGTGGGTGAATTCTTCTCTAGGGCCTTAAATATTGCACAGACTCAGTTCAACCTATGGGGATGTATAACAGAAACATGAAATCTGAGAGCTGCCATTGTTGGGTAACAATGTTCTCTAACTGTGCCTTATGCATTGACATGATAATCCAAGTGAGACAAGCACTAATTATAAGTGGCATTGAAGTGGACAATTTCTACATGCTTCAACTCCTCTTTGTAATAATTAGTCCTGTTTGCTCTTTGCACATGAACATTCCATTGTTGGTCATTTTCCCCAAGAAAGAAATGGTCCCCTGTGTTTCAGTGGGCTTGTAATCTTAGCCTTCCTGAATAGGGTTGGAGATATCCAAAGGGCATCTCTTGGTACCTGTTTTTTCATTTTGTTCGATAGTTATGGACCTAACACGATAAAAGTATTCAGAATTTCCTTAGTGTGTCTTAAGACTGAATTGGAATCCCATTTTCTGTATTCAATTCAACTTAACAAAGAGTGTATTGCATGTCAGACATTGCGAAACATATAACTGAAGGAATATTATTTCCCAAAGATTAACCCTCAAAATCAGTACACCTTACTAATGACGCCTTGTTTTTTGGAAGGTCATGAAGGTGTGGATCAAGGGAAAAATGGATTAAAATAAATAGAACCAATAAGAAAATATAAAAGTACATTTACCCTTAGTACAGATAACCAATAATTCATTAATTGTTGTTTATTTCATTTATTTGTATGTATGTGTATGTGTATGTGTATGTGTGTGTGTATGTGTATGTGTATGCTTATACTGGGCTGTGGCGAAATAAGTGTTCCTTACAGTAGATTGGGGATAAAATATTTGAAAGCCGCTGTGCTAATGCACCTTATCAAGCTGCCTGGTGCCTCTGTAGCTTGGGTTCTTGATAGGGCTTAGGTTCATCCGCTTCATGCGCTTGCATGAAATTTGGAAGATATGATGGCTAATTTTATGTGTCAACTTTACTGGTCCACAGAGGTCCAGATGCTTGGTGAAACGTTTTTCTGGTGTTTTGTGATGGGAAATACTTGAGTCTGTACAGTGAGTAAAACAGATTATTTTCCTAATGTAAGTGGGCCTTATGTAATCAGTGAGAAGGCCTGAATACAATAAGGATGATTCTCCCAGGGATACTAGGGAATTACTCTTGCCTGCCTGAATGTCTTTAAACTGGGACATTGGCCTCTTCCCCAGATTCAGACTGAAACAGCAGCTCTACCTGAGATTCAAGCCTGCCAGCCATTGGACAACAACTATGCCATCAGATCTCGTGGGTTTCCAGCTAGCCAACACATCCTGAAGATCGTGGGACTTGTCAGCGCCCACATTTATGGGAGCCAATTTCTTAAAATAAATAAATAAATAAATAAATAAATAAATAAATAAATAAATAAATACATACATACATACATACATACATACATACATACATACATACATAAAATAAAACATTCATAAATATATAAATATATTTATAGTAATACATTCATATTTTAT
The DNA here is from genome assembly GCF_028749965.1 of Puma concolor. NCBI lineage: Eukaryota > Metazoa > Chordata > Mammalia > Carnivora > Felidae > Puma > Puma concolor. The sequence continues at coordinate 5,593 of NW_028240268.1, forward strand.
ATAAATGTATTAATATAAATATAAATAAATATAAATATATTATATATTATAATATATATTATATATATATATGACAAACAGAAATTTTCTCTGTTGAATCTTAGTAATTCAGAAGGTGAAAAGTATTATCTATTGGTTCTACAGCTGTGTTTTTTTTAAAAAACAGAATGTGGTAGATATTATTGTAAAGAAAAAAAAATGGCCCCAACGTTCCATACCTTAATGCTGACAACCCATGAATATGAAGAGAGACCATTTCTATAGTCGTGTTGTATTATAGAGACAGATTTTCTGGATCAACCTAGTATCATCATGAACCCATGCATCATGAACGCATGCAAAGCAGAGAGTTTCTCTGGCTGGCCATCCCACAATCTGAAAATGAAGACCTCAGTTGTATAACTGCAAGGAACTTAATTGTCCGAAACCCAAATAATCTCAGAAGTAGATTTCTCCAGATAAGAACCCAACCTACTGACCCTTGACCCTTACCTAGTGATACCCTAGGCCAAGAACACCAGTGAGTCTGCCTGGACAGACCAGTGAGTCTGCTGGGGTTATTCTGCCAAGACAATTCTTCAGGGTGTCTTTGGATTCTGGGAGTGCGGTGTACACCCCACTTAACTAACACTTCTCTTTATGGTTTGAACACATAATTCCTCATATTAAGTCACTGCTTGGATGTAAGGTAATTTCTGCCATATGCTACTGAAATTTGACTATTTTATTTCCACATACCTCCTACTTGGTAAATGCAATGATACCTGTAGCTTATTTCAAACTCAAGTAAAACAAAACACAAAACTCTAAAGAACGGACCACTCCTTACCTCTTGAAACTACCTCTTCTTTTGTTTTTGATAACATTTGACTCTCCTGGTTTCTCATATATATTCCCTCTACTAATTTTCATTCTATTCTCCTGTCTCATTTCCATTCATCAAGCATGCATTGAGCACGTACTAGGTTGTAGGCACTGTATACAAAGAACAGAGGTCTTATCTAGAACTAATAATGGACCTCGTTATCCAGGGATTTGCCACTGTGTAAACAAATTAACTATACTGAGTTGATAACATGTGTAATAGAGGTGGATAAATGCACCCTGGAATTGCAAAGAAGAAAACACATGATTCTCTAGGGCACCCAGGGAGTGCTTTACAAAAATGAGAGTCACTTGAAGTGAGTCTTCTAGAGAAGACATATTTCAAATGAACAGAGTAAGGAAGGGCATTGCAGGCAGGAAAAAAAAAGAGAGAGAGCAACCATGGAAGTATGAAAATGTGACACATTAAAGGAGTGGAAAAGTTTCCTTTGGATGGATTTCATATGGGAATGGGAGATTGGTAAAGAGTGAGGATTAATGTAGAAGGTGACATATGAATTGGATCCTAGAAACAGTTAACAGGAGATAGCTTTTGGGCCCGAATGACGTTGATGACTACCCATTGTATTCAAGTAAACCTGAAGTCACTTCTTGGCTTAGTTAGAACGTTGCTCACCATCTGATTAATTTATAAGGTTAATCCAATGTTCCTCTTCTCTACCAACCATTCACTCATTTACTCATTTGTTATTTAGTCACAGAGGGTATGTGTGGGGTGCATATCATGAAGAATGTGAAAGTCATTATAAGGACTTTGAGTTTTATTTTTGATGAGATGGAAAGTCAGTAGAGTAGTCTGACCAAATTGATATTTTCGTTTGTTTTATTTTATTTTATTTATTATTTATTATTTATTTATTTATTTATTTATTCATTCATTTATTTATTTATTATCTATCTATCTATCTATCTATCTATCTATCTATCTATCTATCTATCTATCTATCTGTCTGTCTGTCTATTTATTTAATTTAATGAGAGTGCCCAAAGGGGTTTAGAGGGAGACAAAGACAGAGACAGAGAGACAGAGACAGAGAGAGAGAGAATCTCAAACAGGCTCCATGCATAATTCATGCCTAGCACAGATCCTAATACAGGTTCTGACCCCATGACGTCATGCTTTCTGGATCATGACCTGAGCCAAAATCAAGAGTCAGATGGCTAACCACCTGAGCCACCCAGGTGACCCTAATTTGTAGGTTAAACAAATCACTCTGACTAATGTCTGGGGAGCAGGATGGAGTGGGAAGCAAGCATACAAGCAACAACAGCAACAAAATAAGGAGGTTACTATAGTAATCCTGAAATAACTTCCATCCTGAATTAAGGATGGAAGAAGGGGACATAGTGAGAAAATTATGACCATGTGTATAATATAAATGTGGATATAATAGGATTCCTTGTGGTTTGAATAAAATGTATAAGAAAAACAGATATAAAACATGACACCAAGTTTGTTTGTTTTTTTTTGTTTTGTTTTGTTTGTTTGTTTTTGTTTTTGTTTTTTTGGGTTGGACCACAGGTTGGTGGTAGTTTTAAGTTGTCTGTTAGAGATCATGGGTTTTAGGGGAAACATCAGGACTTGCTCTTTTAACATGGTGATTTTGAGATGCTTATCAGACATCCAAGCTGCCTTTTTGTGAATGTAGTTAGATATAGGCATCTGGAGTTTAAAGCAAGAAGTTTAGTGTGGACTCTAGGCTGGATTACTTAGTATGCGATCACATGAGATCAGCTAGGGAGTGAGAAAGGATGAGAGAGAAGACATGCAAGGACTGGGCTCTGGGGTCTCTAACTCTTAAAGTACTGCAAGATGTGGAAAACCTAGCGAAGGAAACTAGACACAGTGGCCACTGAAGGAGTAGGCGAGACATGAGGAGGGTCTCGAGTCCAGGAAGCCTGGTAAGGAATGTGATTCAAGGAAGCAGGTATCAAATTGGTCAAGTGCTGATGGCAAGCCAAATAGGATGAGGTCAAATAAATGATCATCAGGGTCACATGGCGGGGGGGTCACTTGGTTAAGTGTCTGACTCTTGGTTTCACCTCAGGTCATGATCCATTGGATTGTGGGTTCAAGCCCCAGGTAGGGCTCCATGCAGACAGTGTGGAGTCTGCTTAGGATTCTCTCTATGCCTCCATCTGTCTCATATCCTCCCCTGCTCACTCTCCCTTTCTTTCAAAATGAATACATACACTTGAAAAATTATTAAAATATAAATAATCACTGTGTTTTGCAAAGTGGATGTCATTGACATGTGATGAGAAGCATTTCAGTAGCACCGGGGAAAAGCCGAATGGGAGTGGATTCAACAGAGAATTGGAGGAGAATGACTGTAGACAGGGAGTAAGGCAGTTCTTTCAAGGAGCGTTGTGACCAAATGAGGGAGAAAAAAATGAGGCAGCAGTGGGAAGGGAAGGGAGCAGGGTAAAGAGAGGGCTTTGCTTTTTCTTTCTAAAATTTGAAAATAGAAGCATTTTTGTAATTTCCATATTGCTGATGGAAATGATGATATGGCAGAGTGGGGGAGAATTGCTGACAGAAATGTTCTTAACAGGGCAAGAGTGACTTTGGTCTAGTGTCCAAAAGATAATTGGCTCAGAGAGGAATGAACAGATCCTTCATATTAATGTTGGTGAAAGCAGAGCATAAGGAAATAGATGTAGATGGAATGGTAGATGCGATAGGTGATTTTGCAAATTCTCTTTTCACTGACCTGGTTTTCTCAGTGCGGTAATAGGCAAAGTTATAAGACCAGAGTGAAGAAGGGTTGGGAACAGTTGGAAGTTTGTGGAGAAGGAAGTTGTGAACTAGAGGTCTAGGGGTGTGAGGAAGTAGCCTTCTGACCTCACTTGAGTCAGTGGCCATCAAGTAACTTTTGTGCTGCTTTCCTCCAATTACATAGGATGTTGCTATGTGCAGGAAGTAGATTGAACTTCCTGCGGTTCTGCCCTTCTTTACCTTTGCATAAGTAAGTTTGCATCTGCCTGAGAAGCTCTCTCTACCCTAATCACTCATATTTCAAATTTGCCGCAACCATTACTTACTTAATCCCACCAGGCAGAGTTCATTACTCCCTTCTTGGAACTCTTGTGGTACCAAGTGCAGTGCCCTGTACGGTAATTTTTGCATTATTGTAATAATTTTCGTCCCTGTCTCCCTAGATAATTTGGCCACTCCTTGAGGGGATCATTTTGGTCATTGTAGTTCCTAGTATACAGTTTGACTTATGGGTAGCCTTTGTTAATTACCAATTGAGTTGAGTTGAATTGAGTTGAATTGAATTGAGTCGAATTGAATCGAATGTACTGAATTGAATTGAATTGAATTGAATTGAATTGAATTGAATTGAATTGCATGGAGAGAATTGGTAGAAAGAATTGGCAGGTACGAGAGGCAGAGCCTCGAAATAGTGGTGACATTTAGAACAAGATTGTCTGATCTATAAGGAGGGGAACTCAAGCTCATGAAAGTGGGAAAGGTAACTGTTTCCTCACCTGTAGTGGTGGAGTGAATGGAGCCAAAACCCCAAATGAACTTCTGTAAATTGTGTCAACAATTCTTACTTCTATAGTGTTTGCTTTGAGAACCAAAAGAGTTCATATATGCAGAAGGATTTTGTACATAAAAATGTGCTGCATAATGCAAGTTACTCTTTCTCACAACACTCTGTGCCAAGATAAAAGAAATGTGTTGATTTTATATATTTTACTAAAGGGTAGTATGTATAACAGAGGAAGAGAACGACGGATTAAAAAAAAAAACACTGATGATAGATATACTCGTCTTGTTGACCTTTCTACTCTTCAAAGTCTCTTTAGAAGATATCATCATGGTCTCTTTCAGTTACAGATGCCTCTTATGTCGCAGAGACAATAGCCCTAATATGATCTAATTTGCTAAGCCAGATGTTGTGGAAGACAGATAAAACTGCCAGCTCATTCTGCAGGAAGCAGCATATAAGGAGCCCTCTGATCTGACAGGCTTGTGTCACAATGCACAAGTTTGGGAATTGCCCAGGCTCAGAAAAGGCCAGTTTTTTGCAACATTATAAAACTCAAGAGAACTCTCTAACACAGAGGCGATGTTCACAGTTCCACAGAAATAACATGTCTGATTCTTGATGCTGACTAGAAGTCAACCAGTTATTTTAGTACAGGTTTTAACTCTTATTGGTTTCACTTCACTTTCCCTTACGTTTCAGGTTTCTTAAGGGCAGGGACCATGTTCTGGGCTTCCTAACCTCTGCCCACACATGTCTACCATAGTATTTCATGGGCGCTCCGTTATCATCTGTTATTAATTGGGTTTTTTCGTAGGTGTCAGGCAGCTTTCATGGTGACCACGTTATTGGCAGAGCATAAAGGGAGTGGCAATAGTGGAGCTTTCTCTACCATATGAACCACATGTTACTATCTTAAAATTCCTGGAATATATGTATGATGTCCTGTATGAATGATTGTGAGTTTATGACACTCATATTCTACTCCTTTCTCCCAAAAGTTTAAAATACCTTGATGGCAGTTTACCTTCCTTTCATTCCCTAACTTAAAATAATGTACTTCTTTGGCTTTGGACTACCTGCCTACCTGCTAAAAGATGCAGCACGAGAAAACATGTTTGCATTTTGACGTGTTCTTAGCAGGCTGCCTTACTTGCCAACTCTGCTGGGTGGGTTGGATAACACTGTTATTTCTGGGAGGATCTTCTAAGATACAAGTATATTTCATGGGCAAAGTAGCATGTTGAGTCCATCATCATTTGGAGTGAAACTCAGTCTATGTCCAGTAGACTTGGTCCCATTGGTCACATGAAGGATTGAAAAACAGGCCATATTCGATTTGATGTCATAACATTCTGGGACATGTAGTGATGCCCATGAAAAAAAAAAAAGAATCAGACTGGGGACTCCATTTAAGAGATGTCTCAGCAAGCAGAATCAAGATGCCAGAATGAGGAACAAAGATAAATGCTGTGTAGGTTCTAGAGGTTGGAGACATTGCTCCAGCAGAGAGAAAATTCCTTCAGGGTTAGGGGAGAGGCTGGATAGTGATCTACAGGCCCTTTGTTACCACCTCCAGGCCATGATCTTTCTACTCCCCTGCAATTCCTGCCTTCACCTCCTTAGTCCATCTATTCAATCCCAGAGTGCTACCCTTCTCTTCATGGAAATTTCTGGAGTCCCTTCCTACTCTTCTTTCTTCTCATGTTGCTCCTACCTCTGTTGTGGGCAATTTCAGAATCCTGGTAAAATTGCTCTAGCAATGTAGCTTCAGGGTTCTTTAAATTTTCTGGCTCCCACAACCTTAAGAGACAGTTTCCTCCGTAGCTAACTTCCGTGACGGTACTCTGAGCTCTATGATCTTCCAGATGTCTCCTGCTAGAATGTCAAACTTAACGTGCCAATATCTGAGAAGATAACCTCCCCTAAACAGGTGTCTCACTACTTGACTTCGTAACTTCTCTTCTTCAGCCCGATAGAGACTTGTGGTCCCTCCTTTCTCCCTCTCATTTCCCTGCATATCATCCCTTGTGGCTCCACTTCCCTACCAAATGCAGTGTATACACCTCAGTATGTCACTTTGTGCTGGAACGTCCTAGTCCTCTGCTGCATCTGTTTTGGTGGCCTTGAAGCTTGGCTGAGTCCTCCACCCTGTCAGCCCATCCTCTGTGTCACTCAGCCCAGTGAACTGTTACAGGGACTCACAGTCACTAGGGTCACTCACTCTAATTTTATGGTTGCGGATGTCAACATACCCCCACAGCTTCTTGCCAATCTTAAGCGGTCTTCTCCCCACAGCAGCTATTCCATACCTCCATCATTTCCCTCAACCTATCTTTTTCACCTTTCCCTGGGAAATAGCACTTATTTAATAGATAGAACGTAGATTGTAGACAGCTTCAAACTCTCACTCAGACCTCATAATGACACGTTTCAACACAACTTTCAACCCCAACCCCAGTATGAGAGACAAAAATGTTCCTACTCCCACTCTAGATTCATTAATTCATTCGGCAATCACTGAGAGCCAACTGAGTCCTACGAAGCACCGTGCTATATGCTTGGGACATTAGAGATGAGGTAGTAGACCCTATGCACAAGGCGCTTACAATCACAAGGAGCTTACGATCATGTAGGGTAGACAGATATTATGGTGTAATGGTCCAAAGATGCACGGAGCATGAGGAGAGTGTGAAGGGAAAATCCATGTAACTCAGCCTTCAGGGGAAGGAGATGAAGTGTTGTAAGGGACTTTTAGATGGGTGGGTATCTTTAACTAATCCTTAAAGAGCGAGTAGATATTAATTAGGCAAGGTTGGAGTAGGACGGAGACAAGAGGTTCAGGCATTACACAGTAGAGAAAAATCACACTGAATGTAGGGAGAGAGTATAAGTAAAAATTGGAAATTGAGTCATTCCAATTCTTGACTGTACCCTACGCTTTGTGAAGAGGTCATCTCACAAAGAACCACAAACGAGCACATGTTCCCAAAATTTCCTTCTGCATTTTTTATTCTTTATCCTAGTGTAATTCCTTTCATTCCCTCACCAGTATGGTTCAATTAGTAACTCACTTCTGTGGATACCATGGCAACCACATTTCCTCTATGCCGCACCCTTCAGTATCTTTGCTTGGCATCCGTGGAGCCTCATGATGGAGCTCATATCTCTACTCCCCTTAGAGTGGACTTTGTAACATGCAAAAGTTATTACATCACTGCCTTCCAAGCTGTGGTTCCCCCACACTGCAGCATGAGAGAAAACACCTTTCCCATCCACACCCTGCTCCCACCTTTGCTTCCTTACTGGTACTGGGCCAATTGTTCATGCCCTTAGACTCCCTCATGATCAACTATCAGCAAATTCCTTAATATGCCCTATTGTTTTATACCTAGATGTCTTTCCCATCACCATGGGTATGTTTTGATGCAGCATCTTAATTGGTACATATTTTAAGGCAGGCTAAAATAATTATCAAATATCTAACCTATTCTCTTTTTTTTTTATTTCCCAGACAACAACGGTAATAGATGATCTTTTTTTTTTCATTTTTAATTTTCTATTATTGAAGTATAAATTACATACACTGTTATTTTAGTTTCACGTGTATAAAATAGCGATTTGATAATTCTATATATTATTCAGTGCCCTCCTTGGTAAGTGTAATCACCATTTTTCACCACATCGTGTTGTTTTAATGTCAACTATATTTCCTGTGCTGTACTTTTCATCTCTGTAAATAATGTATTTTATGACAGGAAGTTTGTAAATCTTAGTCACCTTTCCCTATCTTACACACCCCACCCACTTCTCTTATTGTAACCACAAGTTTGTTCTCTGTATTGAAGAATCTGTTTCTTTTCCTGTTTTGTTTTTTAGCTTCTACATAAAAGTGAAATTATATGGTATTTCTTTTTATCAGAATAATCCCACGTAGCATAATACCTTCTAAGTTCACACATGTTGTTGCAAACGTCAAGGTTTTATTCCTTTTTTTTTAATTAAATTATATTCCATTATATGGACACTACATTTCTTTATGAATTCTGTCTGTCTGTTGACAGACTCTTGGGCTGCTTCCATAGCTGGGCTATCAGAAATAATGCTTTAATAAACACAGAGGTGCATGCCTCTTTTCAAATTGGGGTTTACCTTTTCTCGGGGTAAATACCCGGGAGTGGAATTATTGGATGATATAGTATTTCTGAGTTAATTTCTTGACGAACCTGCATTCTGTTTCCTAGAGTGGCTGCACCTATTTACATTCCCACCAAGAGTGCATTGGTGTTACTTTTTCTCTTACCTTCTCACCAATACTTGTTATTGCTTGTCTTGCTGATACTAGGCATTCTGTCAGGTGTGAATTGATGTGTCATTGTGGTTTTGATTCAGGTTTCTCTGGTTAGTGATGTTGAGCATCTTTATGTGTCTGGTGATGTAGTAGACACTCTTAATTCATCCCTTTCCCCTTCCCTTTTGATTCTTTCCAGGGTGATGATTACACTGATGATGTCATCTGACATCTTAACTCACCATTTTAATCTTCTATCAAAGGTCATACATTACTTCAGGTGTCCTGTTTTCCTGGTTCAAGTTACGTTGTTTCCAATGCGTTACATGACGTCCCTTTCAGGAGTCCTCCTAGGGCACCCCAACTCACCTTTTATTACTACCCACCGTCCTTCATACTCTTAAAAGTTGGTCTAGTTACTTATCCTGATCCAACACTCTCTTTCTATGCCCTAACTCTAATCTCTATACACACTTCAATTGACACCTTTTACACATAATTTTTTCCTAATATTTATTTATTTATTTATTTATTTATTTATTTATTTATTTATTTATTTATTTATTTATTTTTATTTTTGGAGGAGAGAGAAACAGAGCATCAGTGGGTGAGAGGCAGAGAGACAAGGAGGTGTAGAATCCGAAGCAGCCTCCAGCTCTCAGCTGTCAGCACTGAGTCCTACATGGATCTTGAACTCACAACCTGTGAGATAATGGCCCAAGTTGAAGTCGGCCCCTTTCCCAACTGAGCCACCCAGGTACCCCAACACATCTTACACTTTCATGTCTCCAATAGGACTTAATATTTCTGTGGACCAGGACTATCCATTCATGAAGTTCTAGCACCTCCTACAATTTGGGAATAAAATAGACACTCAATAAATTGATGCTCAATTGAGAAATAAAGGAAGGAATGGGTCTGAAGACAAAGGGCTCAATAAAGACTTTTGTTCCTGTGAATTCAACCCAGAGTAACACTAGAGCATTTGAATTCAACTGGAGGGTCCTTTAGCCAATCGTGGGAGAATTTACCATATTCTAAGCGTTGTCAGCTGAGACAGTAAGATTTTTTTGAAGAAATATGAAAGGTAGTTTAATTTCCTAAGAGGCCAAGCCTTGAAAGCTTATCTATAAGAACTATATAATGTAAGATGATTCTGGATCATGATGAAACTCAAGTGCAGTGAGAGCCGTGACAACATGGGGAACACACCGTAAGGACCACAGTAGTCCCGGTAGCGCTGTCCTGTATGTGAAAAGACGGTTTAGTGACCCTGAATAGAGGGAGAGGATAAATGGTGGGCAGAGTAGGGAGGGGAGGAAGTTGGGATCCAAACTGCAATATTGAAATATCAGAGGAGTGTTATGGTCACATTCATAAACTTCCCTATACGTATCCTAAGGAAACCTTTTTTTTTCCTTTAATGAGCTTTTTAAAGGTAATATACACATGGTAAAAATTCATATAGTAGCAAAACAAGTTATTCGATGAAAGGAAATCTATGTCTTCGCTAGGCCTCCATTATTCTTCCCCAGAAGAAGACCACTTTTAACAGTTTGTAGGGTTTTTTTTTCCAGAATCTCAAATTATATAACATGCATATCTCACATGAAAGAAATATATATATAGCTGGTACCAAGATATTATCTAGAGCTCCCCATTTTATAGATACATGATTTTTGTGATTGTGAAAAGGTATGACATGAGGGTTGCCCTCTTAAAAATTAAAGTGTCTGGTCTAATGGGACATTATTTTTTAAATATTCTTCATGGTATATCCTACCCTGCCTGCATTAGAGGTATTTAATCTGTCCCCTGTTTTTGTGTATTTAATTTGTTTGTAGTCTACGACTATAGAAAACAATACTGCTGTGCAGAAGCTTTTTATTTGGATGTAATCCCAATAGTTTATTTTTGCTTTTGTTTCCCTTGTCTCAGGAGATATACCTAGAAAACGTTTCTTTGGCTAATGTCAAAAAATTACTGCCCGTGTTCTCTTCTAGGATTTTTATGGTTTCAGGTTCGGCATTTATATCTCTAATCAATTTTGGATTATTTTCATGTGTTTTGTAAGAAAGTGGTCCAGTTTCGTTCTTTTCCATATTTCTGTCCAGTTTTCCAACACCATTTGCTGAAGAGAATACCTTTTCCCCAATTTATATGCTCCTTGCTCTGTCAAAGATTAATAGACCAGATACTTGTGGGTTTATTTCTAGGTATTCTGTTCTGTTCCATTGGTCTACGTTCCAATTTGTGCCAGTACCATGCAGTTTTGATAACTACAGCTTTGTAGTATAACTTGATATCTGGAGTTTGTGATACCTCCAGTGTTTCTCTGTTTGTCGGTTTGTTTGCTTGTTTGTTTAAGATTGCTTTGCTCTTCAGGCTCTTTGGTGGTCCCATATAAAGTTTAGGACTGTTTGTTCTAGTTCTGTGAGAAATGCCGTTGGTGTTTTCATCGGGGTTACATTAAATATGTAGATCGCTTTGGTAACATGGACATTTTAACATTATTTGCCCTTTCAATCCATGAGCATGGAATTATCCATTTCTTGGTGTTGACTTCCGTTTCAACCTTATTTAATAGATTTCAGAATATAGGTTATTCACCTCTTTGTGTGAGTTTACCCCTGGATATCTTATATTTTTGGTCCAATTATAAATGGGATTGTTTTCTTAATCTGTCTTTCCGGGGCTTCATTATTAGTGTATACAAATGCAACAGATTTCTGTATGTTGATTGTACCCTATGACTTTACTGAATTCGTTCTTCAGTTCTCACACTTTTGTCCGTGGAATCTTTCAGGTTTTCTACAGTAGAGTATCATGTCCTCTATAAATCGAGAACATTTTTCTTCTTCTTTATTGATTCCATTGCCTTTTACTTCTTTTTAGTGTCTAATTGCTGTGGCTAGGAGTTCTAGTACTGTGCTGAATAAAAAAGTGGTGGGAGTGGACATCCTTGTCTTGTTCCTAAGCTTATGGGAAAAGCTTTCAGGTTTTCCCCATTCAAAAAGATTTTAGCTATGAGTTTTTCATACATGGCCTTTATTATGTTGAGGAATTTTTCCTCTAAACCTAATTTGCTGAGGGTGTTTATCATGAATGGATGTTGTACTTCTTCAAATGCTTTTCCTGCATCTGTTGAAAGGATAATGTGACTCTTCTCCTTTACCTCATTGGTATACTGTAACGTGTTAATTGATTTGTGAATATTGGACTATACTTGCAAACTAGGAATAAATCTACCTCAATTGCGGTGAATACTTTTTTCATAATGTATTATTAGAGTCAGTGTGCAAGTATTTTCTCTAGGATATTTGCATCTATGGTCATTAAACATATGGGGTTGTCCTTTTTTTCTTAGTGGACTAGTTTTCAGATTTTGATATCAAGTTAATGCTGGTCTCATAGAATGAAGTTGCAATTCCTTTGAGAAGAACAGGGAGCAACTCTTCTTTAAGTTTATAGTAGAATTAATCTGGTCCTGGACTTTTGTTTCTTCAGAGCTTTTGGATTACTAATTCACGATTGAGATTCTCTCTCACCATCTCTGTGCCCCTCCTCTGTACTCTCCCACTCTCTCTCTCTCTCTCTCTCTCTCTCTCGCTGTCTCTTTCTCTCTCTCTCTTTCAAAATAAATAACTTTTAAAAAGATAAGTTGAGACATTTTAAAATCAAATAAAATATCAGCAATTTTGGCAATATTGTGATGGAATGAATTTGAGAAGCTATTAATTATTGACTTCAAACTTGTCATCCCAATTTTCAATAAATAAAAATTTAAGAGGTGTTGCAAGATTGAAATCCAAATCATATTTAGAAGGAGCTTTTTAAAAATCATATATTAAAGCATAACAAATTTGAGAATGAATGTGAAAATAAAATTGTGAACAAAACCAAATACGTATTTTTTTTGATCAACCAATTTGATCACACACTCACACCCACAAAACTCCTGAAGGAGTCCTAGTACTGATGTCCTTGTGTGAACTTCGCTGTTTCTGAAATGCCTCAGGTTACGAATGGCTGGCCGAGATTGCAAGCCAACAGAGGGGAGGGTCGCGGGGAGGTGGGGCTCTTAAAGGCCACGGACACGCCATCCTCTCCCGTGTGCCCGCTGCCCTCTCATCATCAGCCGTGATGAGTCGGGTGCTGCTTTTCCTCTGGGTCCACAGGCTTATGCTGTGTGTCCAACACGCCATGTGAGACTTGTGAGAAGACTCCCAAGGGCAAACACCAGCAGGCACTCAGAGATGTCGCCTCGTCCCAGGCAGCCTGCGTTCCTTGGCCCGAGTGCCTGGACAAAGGCTGCCTCGGCCACATAGGGAACGATGGACTTGTGCAGCCTTAGCATTCTGTGCAGAGGTCCCGGGCAGGCCTGGAGCTTAGAAAGGACTGGGACGAGCCTTACCTGGGAAGAGGTGAGTGCTGGGGTACTCCTTCCACAGCAGATGGCTGCTTGCCAGAGATGTCTGTGCTAGGGATGGGGCAAAAGCTCCACCGTGCTAGCAGTGTAATAGACAGAGTTCAGCCTGTCCATCGCAGGCTCTTCTCTATCCCCAAGTTACACAGCCCCCAGCACAGCGTGACTGAGACTGACATCCCCACACAAATCTTCCTGTGTCCCAAGTTGCCCAAGCCCCCCAGGATCCCCAATGCACAGGTCTGCAGTACAAGAGCCTTCTCTGCAGTGGCTCTATTCCAGAGAAGCTGTTGGCAGTCCCAATGCATGGAGGCTTCTTGCCCCTACCAGTATGCAGACAATATGGTCAGTGGGGTGTCTGCGCGCTGTGGAGTTGGGGATCTGTAAGCCCAAGCCTTACCTCTTCCAGGGCGGAGGCTGTCGCACTCTCTAGAAGGGAAGGCAGGTCTTTCTCTCGCTGCTGTCTGCACACTGGCTGGAGAAGCATGTCTTCTCAGCTGCTTGATGTGTAAACGTCGGGGTACCCTGGGAAAGCTCCCTGTGCTGGCCCGTGTCTTTGGGTGTGAACATCCAAAGAAAGTATGGCCCATGATTCGGGAGTGGGAATACGGCCTCAGGGGTCATGAGGCTGGGCCCTTTGGGTCATCTTTCTGCACAAGCAGGCCGTTACTTGATAGGTCTTGCCGAGCAGGAACACTTTACGGGACAGGAGAACACAGGGTCCCCCACATGTTCATATCTCCCGCCAATATCTGCTGAGGCGCCAGGGTGACTCTTCCGCCCGGTCTGTCCCAAAGAGAAAGTACGGGCAAGGTGTGGGTGTGGAATGCCCTCGCGGCCCCCAGAGCCAAACCCTCAAGTGTGGACACTTGTGTCCAGGGACCGTAGTCAGAGGCCTGGGTGCTCTGTGTTCGAGGGATTACAGCCCTCATGCTGCACACCCTGCAGCCCCGGGTGTCCTTCCGTAGCCACAGCACTCCCTGGGGAGCCCCAGGGTCCAGGAGCTGCTAAACCCCCTGCACAACTGTATGTGCTGCCTAGCGGCCTCTTCCACCACAACACCAGCGTGTGTGGGCTCCAGAGTGCTGTCCCTCGACAGGGGACACCCTTGGCAATTCAGGAGCCTTCTGACTTCCATGTCTCTGGACCACATGTGTCCCTCATTGGCCTGTCGGGATCGTCCTTTGTTCTCTGTGTACAGGAAATGTCTTGCATTGCCTCTGCTCCTCTGTCTCCCTGAGTGAGCCCTGGAGTGTCTGTGTCATTTCCTGGCTTTGCCTGTGCCAACGCCTCTCTGGTGATGCCTCCTTGCCTGGCCTAAGTGGGTACAGCTGTACCCGTGTAACCGCCTAAGTCTCTGCACACCTGCGTGTTGTGTCAGCTGCGGCTCTGCTGGCCTGTCTTGTCTTTGGTGTATGCTTCTGCGCTTGAGTGTGTTTCCCTCAGAATTCAACCCCTTTCTTCCACTGACAGATCCAATTGCTGTCCTGCTGTCAGGTGGAGGGGCTTCTGCGTGTTCTCTTATATGTTCTCGGAGCCAGAAATCCTTCCGTGCCCGTAGGACCTTCGTCAGAGGATTGGCCATGCACTCACTGCCAGCCAGTTAATGTCCGCAAATGCAGCTGCCTTGCTGTGAGCATTAAGTCGCACCTCTATTTTCCGTCCTTCTGTTTTCAAACCCTTTGGACCCTAGGGCCTCAAAAGTCACTGGCTTGCACGTTGCAGATGCAGGCTTAAAGTGTGAAAAGCGGTCTAGCAACGTTTTCCCACTTACTCTTTTGCCATGTGGCATGTTCCTGGCTGGGAGAGACGTCCCCCTGCCCGGGTGTGTCTCGTTTCCCTGTGCCTCTGTGTGTTCTGGTCCCTCATTTGTCCATTATTTCCTACCTGGGAGTCTGATTCATGTTTGCGGGAACCATGCAGACACCTTTGACTGCAAGGTACTGAGCTCAGCTTAGTCCATCAGGACTAGTGCGTGATTGAGGTACACAACGGGCAGTCACGGAGGTGCCCGTATCCTTCACGTGCAAGCGCTCCGTCCAGCCACCTTCACCGGGACATTTCTCAGCAAACCGTCTATATTTGTGGTGAGAGCACTTAGCTCTGAGAACCCTGACGATGCGGTGAAGCGTTCCTTACGGCTGCCCTGTGCAAGTTAGATCTCCAGAACTCATGCACATGGCATGATTGCCTCTTCACACCCTAGGCCCGACACCTCCTCATCGCACCTTCCCCTGCTTAACACCTCTCTACTCTCTGGTGGACTGCATGCCTTTAACTCCTTTTAATCTCCTCAGGAGTCCATCAAGCAGGGGTCACCACCACTGTGTTTCTGTCAGGGGTTGGCCTCTTTCAGGGAGCCCAGTGCTTTCTGCACTGATGCTCAATGCACCTGCTGAAGGGTGAGCCACACTAAGCCCGACGGGGAACCTTTTGGCCCTACGTTTCCCACATATGTGCCCAGTG
Organism: Puma concolor; assembly: GCF_028749965.1. NCBI lineage: Eukaryota > Metazoa > Chordata > Mammalia > Carnivora > Felidae > Puma > Puma concolor. The sequence goes on from NW_028240268.1 coordinate 21,161, forward strand.
GCAGAGGTGCACAAGGAGCCCGCCTGCATGGGTGTCCCAGGTCCTCCACAGGGTACAAAGTACCGCCTCAGGAGGCTGATCCGCATCACATGGGCATAGCTCTGCTTGCACGTGTTAGCCTTTCATATCATACGGGCAGCCCAGACTTAGAAATCCAGCTCCCTGCTTGCAACTCTCCAGCCCTCGTGCTTGTGCAGACGCTCTGTGTCTGTACAGACATTTGAGTCACGGTCTCATGACCTGTCAATACAGCTTGACGGTCTGTCCTTACCTTACAGCCTGGGATGCGGTTCTCACTCATTGTCCTCCCCTCGGGGGCGAGTTTCCTCCATCAGTGTGGTTGAATGTAACCTTTATCACCGTACGTTGGCTTGAAATTACTGGGCGGATCACCTGTCTGCGTCCGGGGTTGCGAAGGAGACCTTGGCTCTTTTGCTCACGGTGCACCGTTTCTCTGTGATGAGTCACTTTGGATGGGAAGCTTGCCAAAGGTGAGGGCCCTCAGAGTGGAGCACATTTCCTGGGCATCTGTGAGAACCTCTTTGGTTCCACTCGGAAAGCATTGACTTCCATGGATGTGCAGCCTCTGCTTTTGCTTGAATATGCCGAGTTTGGGGACGTGATTTCTTCCCGCACGTGCTGTCCCTAGGTCTCTGCGGTCTTTTTCCGGCAGTCCCGTTTCCTGTCTGCTCCTGGTAAGTACAGGGCTTCCAGGATCCCTGTGGGGATCGGGTCCTTGCTTTCTTCCCTGCGGTGCCCTCTTCCTCACCCAGATTGACCTCACTGCAGCTTCCTTCTAGTTCAGGGATCGTTCCAGACTGCCCTTAAGGTCCAGGTGAGAACGGTGCCATTTGTGCTGAGGGCTGACCACTGTACAGCATTCGTCTCTGTGGAAATTGCACAGGTGAACTACACCAGGTGAAACTGCACACTGCAGTTGCCCTGTCGTCAGAGTCAGCCCACCTGTCTCTGCCTCGGCTGCCCCTGCAGTCCGTCCTCTTACTCTCCCCTTGCCTCCCCCTCCCTTGTCTTCTTCCTGCCCCTCCCTCCCACTTCCCTTCCAGGTCTCTTTGTCTTTGTATCCCTCCTCTCCCTCACTAATGCCTCCCCCTGTCTCCGCCTGTCTTCCTTGTAATAGGTGCCCCTCTGTCTCTTCTTGTCTTGCTCCTCCTCCCTGTCTCTCCCGCAAATCTCCCTGTGACTCTCCCTCTCCAGGCCGGTCTTCCCCTCCACTCTTCCTTCCTCCCTCTGCTTGCATGTGTCTCTCTCTCTCCCTCTATATCTCTGTCTCCCTGTGTGTCTCTTTCTCACTGTCTCTCTCAGTGGACATTCTGTGTCTGGGTCACGCTTCTTCAGAATTCTCGTTGGCGCCTGGGAAATGTGGAGGGAACTCGTCTGCTTTCATGTGTACTAGTGACAGCAGGCACGGGGCTTTCTCAGAGACAGACACAGACAATTTTGTAATTCTCGGTGAAGGGCCCCTAAGCGCCCTGCTTGGAATCGTCCTCCTTTGAGTGGAAGGTTAGATTTCCGGACCAGAGGAAACTGCTACATCCTACTACCCCATCTCCCTGGTGCTCTGTACGGAGATCAGTAGGGCACCAGTGGCAGATGGGGCTCTGGAGTTTGTTGTTTGCTCTGAATTGCAGTGCAGTGAGTACTACTGAGCTGCTTTCTTGCAAGGACATGGCGGTGGGGTGGGTCCAGGGTGGGTGTCACTGGTTATGGGTGGGCACCCACCTTTCCGCCGCCCTCAGCCTGATGGCAAAGGAGGAGAAACCGTGCGGACGGCCAAGTGACCCCAGTAGGTGTGACACCTAAGGATTTCTCCAGGCCTTGCCCCAGCTTCATGAAAAAGTGGCAAGGGGACGGAGCAGGTAGTGGCTCACGCTGTGGAAGTTCCTGTGCTGAATGCCCTGCTGCCCGGAGTGAGGCCTCTGGGGAAAGGGTGTACAAGCGAACACAGACTGTGTGACACAGGGGACCTCGCGAGTCAGGCCTGGAAATTGACAGCGCTGAAGAGGACATGCAGCAAAACGGGGTCCACGCTGGAGGCTGGGCCCTTGCTCCAGAGCCCGGACCGGCCACTGGCGCGCGCTAGCTGGCGGCCAACACCCTGTCTTGCTGTCTTGCACCTGATTGCTCTGCCAAGCTGTCCAGCGGGCCTGACCTGCCATGGAAACACTTCGCCCCCAGGCCGCATGTGCACACTCTTCACTGCCTCTGTCTCAGCCCCTCCTCCACAGCAGCCACAGCCAATGCGGAGTCATCAAATCCCAGAGCCTGTGCGCCTGTGCCCAACTTGGGCGGGCTGCGGCGAGAGCAGTAGGGAGCTCAAAGCCTTGGGACAAGTCTCCGTCCACCTGCTGCCATTTCCCTGTCCTTGTCCTGAGGCTGCCCTAGCTACCTTGGGGCCGGGGCCGAGCATCATGGCCAGCATGTCGGGGTCCGGAAAAAGCGGTGATTCCCCTCAACACTGGGCCCTGATCGTCCTGGATGAGAAAGGTCGAGAGTCCCCGGCCCGCGGGTTGGGGGCTCTGGAGGGCGTGGGCTGCCGCAGTCCCCAGGTTCAGGGGCGGCAAGCGCTCATCCTGTGCAGGAAGGCCAGGCCGGGTGTGAGATACAGGTGGCAAGCCCAGCGGAGGAATTGGTGGTGATATTGGGTGACGGAATGGTGGCGGCTGAGGTGGTAATCGGGGTGGAGGAAGAGGACGGAGAGGCGACCGAGGAAGAGGTGGCTGGAGAGGAGAAGTGTGAGGAAGCCAAGCCAGAAGCAGAGGACATGCCTGAGCAGGAGGAGGTGGAGGAGGAGAGACAGCAGCGGGAGGAGACTCCAGAGTAGGAGGAGAAGCCCGAGGCAGATGCAGAGGCGGAGGAGGGGCCCCAGCTCTCACAGGAGCTGCAACAGCAAGAGCCAGTGCTGTGTCCTGCCTCAGCCCAGGACCTGCTGGCAGCGCTGGAGCATCTTCAGCTGGAGATCAGCGCTGGGAATGCCCAAGATTCCAGAGCCTTATGGTGACTGAAGCGCAGGATTCTTCGGAGGCGGGTTTCTTACCTGGAGCACAGAAGAGCCATCATCAAGCACATCCGGCTTCGGGGTCCAGGCGGTATCCTTCCTTGTGCTGGTGGGTGATGGTGGGGGCTGTTGTGCTGGAGGGCTGGGCCCGGAGAGCAGGGTGCCTCAGGGCGATGGCCCCCAGGGAGGAGAGCTGGGCAGTGGCCCCTGGCCCTGTGTTGGTGTGGTCTGGGATCCAATGTAAGGCCTTGGACAGGGGCGGTTGTTGGGGATGGGGGGACTCGGGGACTTGGACCTGCTTCCTCCAGGTCTCCGCCAGCTTGGCCTGCAGGCTGCTCTCAAACATTATTTGTGGACGTGAGGCATGTGTCCCCATGCTACCAGAGCTAGGGTAGCACAAAGCAGCCTTCACTCAGAGCAGATAAGGCAAGGAAACATTTCGCTGCCAAATGGGAGAGTTACACAGGCCGCACACCCACCTTCACAATCACAGGCTGTGCACGTTTTCTAGCAGTTTCGTTAAAAGAGAGCATTTCAGACACACACTCATGGCCTTTAGTGGAACCATGCCACCCCCCTGTTCTAGACAGTGGGACGACTCAGACTGACTCCGAGCGAGGTACAATCTGCCTCCACAGACCCCCCCCCACACACACACACACAGGATTCTCTCCTGGTATCTCCACCCCTGCTTCCCTCTCTGTCCTCAGGCTCTGGCTGGGTCCCACCCATGTCTTTCTCTCCTGACTGGCTGTGTCACTGTGTCTACTTTCTTTCCCCTCCTCTCCCCTCCTTGTCCGTGCTTCTCGATTTCTTTCTCCCTCCCACACCCTATGTTTGCATCGTAAGTGTGCAGTCGGTTTCTTGTAAGCCGTGTTATTCCTTCTGGACTCAGAAGGCCGGTGACAACACTGGTCTTCACGGGAATATGCCAAGACACCCAGCCGTGAGGAGGGGTCAGAGCACATGCCGCCATCACAAGCTATGATGGGCTGCTGGCAACGCACACAGGTCAGGTATATGAAGGAACTGTGAGGAGTCCAGGCAGTGGAGTCTCTCCGTGCTGTGTGCAGACAGCGTGGGAGGTACAGGAAGCCAACGGACAGCCCAGTGTCGATGGGGTCTGATGCATTTGCAGAGGCGGAGGAGTGTGGGGGCTAGTGTTTCCTGGTCTTTCTGCACATGCCATGATCTAGTCCCTTGCTCTTAGCCTGGGAGGGTTGAGGGGGTGGGATGTGTCTGTTTCCACAGCATCTGAAGGCACAGTTCCTTGACACAGCACAGATTCTGCATCACCCCCAGTTGTCAGCCATGATCGGTGCCCAGGACAAAGAAGGGCTCAGCTACCTGGTCGACTTGGAGGTCAGACCGGGGAGGCTGTGGCTGGGGGCCATCCCATCGGGTGGGGGATTTGGGCAGGAGAGGGTGAGGCAAAGGTGCTCACCCTCACAGCCAGGCAAGGAGGTCAGGACCCCGAGGGAGGGCACTTGCCCCCTCCTGTCCCATTGCTCACGGCAGGTGGAGGAAGTGGGCCATCCCAAGTACCACTTCAGAGTGATGTGTTTTTTTTGTGGAGACCCGTGCTTCCGGAACCCAGTGATCATTAAGGAGTATCAGCTTAGCTTTGCTAGTAGGGTGTGAGTCCCATGATGGTGAGGGGCAGGGGCTGAGGAGCATGCATCAGGGGCATGAGGGCGGGGAGGGAGAGGGGGAGGTGGAGGTGGGTGCAGTGGAGGCCATCAGGTTGTTCCTCAAAACCTCTCTTCCTGCAGGCTACAGGGCATCACGTGCCACTCCAGTCCAGTGGTTCTGCGATTATGAACATGGAGCTCCCAGTCGCAGGTATGACCCCACCAGCCTTCACTTGTTCAACTGACTGTGTGAGCACAGCTGCCCAGGGACAAACAGGATTGCCGAGGTGGGGCCCCTGAGGCCTTCCTCAGCAGTGGGGATGTGGGTGGCCCCCGGCCAGAGAGGAGAGTGGGCTATGCCCAATGTGGCGCCGGCCTGTGTCCCCTAACAGATCATCATCGAGGACCTGTGGCCCAATCCCCTGCAGTACTACCTGAGGGAGGAAAGGACCAGAAGACAGTGACCTGACGTGTGCACGTGTCGGTGAGAATGCCAGTATGCGGTGTGTTGACACGTGTGTTGTATGGGCAAGGGAAGGTGGGCCAGACATTGGCTTGGAAATGGAAGGTCCCCCGAGACTGGGACCCAGGTAGCATGGGGAGCGGGTGGGAGGATGACAAGGGACCTGCAGGGACTCAGCTGCAAACACACAGTGGGTCGATGCCTGCAAACCAAACTCAGTTGTGCTGTGGGCTGGGGCTTTGCAGAGCAACTCGGGAGGAGCAATGCTTCTCCACCACAAATGCTCCCCGTGGATGTCCGCCCTCACCCGGGCTTCCCCCTGCTCCTTCAGTCTGGTTTTGCCTGCCAGTCTTTGGGACTGGAGTTGCCGTGTCCCCAGGCGCCACTGTGGTGAGAATCTTGCACTTCCTTCCTGTGCCCCACCACGCCATGTTCTCCCGCAACGTGACCGCCATTCTTAGAACTAGTCCAAGGCCATTGGGGCTGGAAATGAATCCCTGGGTGAGAAAGCAAGAGGGATCACAAAAGGGCGAGGCTCAAGTGACACCATCTGGGATGTATTTGCAAATATCCCGTATCACTCTTGGTGTCTGTTGCGTGGGGGTGTGTGTGCGTGTGCGTGTACGCGAAAGTGTCTGCGTGTGCCCATGTGCGTCAGGGGCTCTGCATCTGTGTGGGCGTGAAAGGCACAGAACTTCTATGTTTGCCCACGCAGAAACAATGGAGGACGCGACCAGCGCTGGAAGAGATGGGTGGATGCGTCTCCTGTCTTCTTTTTTTTTTTTTTTATTTTATTTTTTTATTTATATATGAAATTTATTGTCAAATTGGTTTCCATACAACACCCAGTGCTCATCCCAAAAGGTGCCCTCCTCAGTACCCATCACCAACCCTCTCCTCCCTCCCACCCCCCATCAACCCTCAGTTTGTTCTCAGTTCTCAACAGTCTCTTATGCTTTGGCTCTCTCCCACTCTAACCCCCCCTTTTTTTTTGTTCCCCTCCCCCATGGGTTTCTCTTAAGTTTCTCAGGATCCACATAAGAGTGAAATCATATGGTATCTGTCTTTCTCTGTATGGCTTATTTCACTTAGCATCACACTCTCCAGTTCCATCCACGTTGCTACAAAAGGCCATATTTCATTTTTTCTCATTGCCACGTAGTACTCCATTGTGTATATAAAGCGTCTCCTGTCTTCTATGAGCCCCGGAGACAATTGGGGAAGTGATCACATGTGGCAGCCTTGGAGAGTTGCCACGATGTTTATGTGGACACATACAGGAAGCTAAAAACCCTTCTGTTTCTCTGTGTGTGTGTGTGTGTGTGTGTGTGTGTGTGTGTGTGTGTGTGTGTGTGTGTGTGTGTGTGTGTGTTTATGGGGGACCCGAGGAGGGACGAAGAGGACGGGACCTGAGTGTACTGTCCTAGCCACTGCCAAGGTGATTCTGTGTGTGCAGGAGAGGTGCAGTACTGGTGTGGGGCAGGTGTTGCCATGTGCACAGAGGCCTGCCTTCCTGGGCAGGGAGAGTCTGGAAGGAGGAGGAGGAAGAGACAGACCTGTTACGTGGAGACTTGTTGTATAGGCCAGAGCCGAAAGGCAGGGAAGGGGATTGCACAGCGGGACCAAATTTGTCCATTGGGTCCAGGTACAGTGTGGCCAGGACTTGGGGAGATTCAGCCAGGACCCTTTCTCCCAGAGGGGTGTCGTCTCCTTGGTGAGAGAGAATCCAGTGAGCAACGCCTCCAGTGAGGATCAGAGCTAAGTCCCCGTGTCCCCGGAGAACTCAGGAGTAGGCAGGCTTCTCACAGTCGATGCCCGTATACCTTGCTGCTGCCTCCCACACCCGGGGTGCTTTTGACCGCGAGCCCTGTCCTGAAACAGTGGCTTAGGATGGGATGTGTGAGGGGAAGAGGCAGGTGTGGGTTGTGGGCAGCAGCGAGGCTTATGAGTGGGATTTCATGGAGAGTACGCGCGAGGGCGGAGACCCAGCGTGAGTTCCTGTGAGTGTGTGTAGGCGTCTGTGGCAAACTGGGCCTGAGATCCGTGGTGGTGTCGGCAGTGTGTGCGTGCATATGTTCGTGCGATTGCATAGCCGTGTGTCTCTGTGTGTGCGGGAGTGGATGTGTAGGCCACTGGCGAGACAAGGAGGGACACAGGGGTCTCTGTGGATGAGGTGCTTATGTGGGACGGTCAGGTGCCACAATACAAGAGTGCAGTCCCTTCCCTCCTGAGTCCTGATGGTAATCTCTGGGATGAGTGCAACTGTTGCTCTTCCAGGGGACTCAAGTCAGGATGCAAAAAGGAAATTGGTGCAAGGTCAAGACGGGCACCGAGGGGAGGAAAGCCTGTGCCCAGTGGCCAGTGGACCACTTGTGTGTGAGTGTGCTTGTGTGTGTGTTAGTGTGTATCTATGTGAGAGTGAATGAGTGAGTGAGTGTGTATGTGTGTGTGTGTGTGTGTGTGTGTGTGTGTGTGTGTGTGTGTGTGTGTGTTGAATTGCCCTGGTGGCCTACAGTAGCAAATACGGAGGGGCTACAAGTTTGTGTCCAGGCCTAGTGCACAGTGTAGCTAAGGAACCCAAGCTGTCAGGCTACGTTGTGTGCAGAGGGCGTAGGTCATTCACTGGAGGGAGGCGTCCAGGAAAAATCTCTGCTCTAGGCAGACGTGCCATGTTTTCTCACCAATCAGCTCTTCCTTGGGGCTCTCCTCTCTGCTTCCTGTGCACCAGGCCCAGGCAAATGGAGGAGCTTGGACCCCAGACCTCAGGTGACTTGCATCCCCGTGGAGTGCCATAGCAGTGTGGTGTGTGGGGATCCGTGTGTGGATGGGCAGGTGAGCAGCCTGCCAGCTGCTCTCTTAGGGGACAGTTCGTTGCCAGCAACACTTCTCCCCGCAGCACAAGATCACCCCTGCCGCTGCAGCTGGGCTCGGGACATGTCAAGGTGTGTCCCAGAACTCTGTTCCCCCTGCACGTCAGTGGTGCCAGCATGAGCCTCTCAGTCCCTGTGCGGGCGACCCTGATTAGCCTCAGGCTTTGTCGACTCCTGGCCTCATGTAACATGGGGAACTGGGTTCCTTTCTCAGTGTCTCAGCGGTTGCATGTCGACGGAGGATGCTGTGGACATTGGAGTCAGGGATCCCGACCGTGCTCCACCCGCCCCACCCCAAACCGCAGCGGGCAGCACGTGGCCCACTGTGTGTGCGCTTTGGGGAGTCTAAAGCCTTACAGCCCACCCCCCGTATTCTTCTCAGGTGGGGGAGGGTCAAGGGGGCCTAGGAAGGAACACTGGTCCCAGTCTGTTGCCGGCTGTGCCCACAGGTGTGTGTGCCCAGCTCCTTGACGCTGAAGCTGCAAGGCGTCCGCACTGCCCCCAAAGCCCCATCCCTAGCATTTGCGGGTGGGCCAGATGGAAGTGAAGTCCCAGTGACCCTGCGGCATCACAGCGGGTGGTCTCATCTGTGCCTGGCTACCCGCCTATCTGCCTTCCCCACAGCCCTTTGCCCCCATACAGGGCTTTCGGTAAAGACGCGGCCACCGTCCAGCATGAGAGGAAAGGCTGGACAGTGTCCAAGTACCACTGGTCATGTGTTGGCTGCTGCCAGCTTGACAGCATGGAGACCCCATGGCCCAGGAAGTCCGACCTGTCCTACAAGGATTGGGGACGACTGTAGGGATGCATCAGGTCCCATGGAGTAACCTAGCCCTGACCTTATCTGCCAAGGGGGTGATCGAAACACCTTGGGTCCCAGGCATGGCATGTGTGTCGGTGAGCTTCCTCCTGGATGGCGCTGCCTACACAGGGCTGGCTGGTCAGGGGTCGCATGTGAGGCCCGTTGGGGCCTGGCCTCTAGATCCGATACTGCTATAGGTGTTGTTGAAAAGACAGAGCATGATATGATCGTCCCTTGGGTATCGCTGCACCGGGGACCCTGTCGCTGCTCCCAGGTTCCCACTACCAGGTCCCCCTGGAGGCCTGGGATGTTGCCAGGCTCCATTTGCAGGGACACGATGGCTTGTGAGAGCCCATGCCCCAGGGTCCGGTGCTCATTGCGGATGTCCTGGGGGCATTGCGAGAGCTTTGGCTCCCATTCTTAGAGGAGATTGTGGTGGTCTTAAGGGACAAACATGTGCCTGGGGAAGAGAAGAATGACCAGAGGAAGCATTGGAGGAGGAGGAGGAGGAGGTGGAGAAGGACGAGGAGCAGGAGGAGGAGGAGGAGGGGGATAAGGAGGAGTTGGAGGAAGAGGATTGGGAGGCCTTAGAGCAGGAGGAGAAGGAGTGAATGATTGGGTGCAGGAGAGGGAACAAGTGGAGGAGGAGGATGTCCAGGATGAGGAGGAGCACGAGCCAAAGAGGAAGAGCAGCTGGGGGAGGAAGTTGAGGAGGACGAGATTAGAGGGAAGAGGATGAGGAGAAAAGGTAGAGCCAGGGTTGGAATAGCGTGAGCAGAAGTGTAGGAGCAGAAGGAGGAAGAGACCGAGGAGGAAGAGGAGGAACGGGAGGAGCTGGAGGAAGAGGATTGGGAGGGGTTAGAAGAAGAAGTGGAGGAGGAGGAGGGGGAGTGAATGACTGGGTACAGGAGAAGGACAAATGGAAGAGGATGATGTCCAGCATGAGGAAGAGGAGGATCACGAGCCAAAGGAGCAGGGGCAGCTGGAGGAGGGATTTGGGGAGGACGAGAGCAGAGGGAAGAAGAGGAGGTCAAAAGTCAGAGGTAGGGAAGGAAGGGCAGTAGCAGGAGAGGACCTGGAGAAGGAGGAAGATGCCTAGGAGGAAGAGTTGGAGGAGGAGGAGGAGGTGGAGGATCAGATGGAGGAGGAGGATTGGGAGGAGTTACGGGAGGAGGAGGAGAAGGACGACGAGGAGGAAGAGTGAATGATCGGATGCAGGCGAGGGAAGAAGTGGAGGAGGAGGAAGTCCGGGAGGATCAAGAGGAGGAGCACGAGTCGAAGAGCAGGAGCAGCTGGGGGAGGAAATTGAGGAGGACGTGAGCAGAGGGAAGAATGAGGAGAAAAGGTAGAGCCAGGGCTGGAAGAGCAGTAGCTGAAGAGGGGGAGCAGAAGGATGAAGAGGCTGAGGCTAAGACTTCCAATGCTATGTTGAATAACAGTGGAGAGGGTGGACATTCCTTTCTCGTTGGTGACTTGAGCTGAGAGCTTTTGCTCATTGAGATGACAGTAAGGTCGGGTCGTCCATAGGTGGCTTTATGATCTCGATGTGTGCTCCTTCTATCCCTACTTTCTTGCGGGTTTTTACCAGGAAAGGATGCTGTATTTTGTCAACCCTCTGTCTGCATCGATTGAGAGGATCCTGTGGTTCTCGTCCTTTCTTTTATTGATGTGATGAATCACGTGAATTGTTTTGTGGATGTTGAACCAGCCCTGCCTCCCAGGTACAAATCCCACTGGGTCGTGGTGAATAACGTCTTAATGTATTGTTGGATCCGAGTGTCTAATATCTTGTTGAGGAGTTTGGCATCCATGTGCATCAGGGAAATTGGTCTATACTTCTCCTTTTCAGTGGGGTCTCTTTCTGGTTTTGGAATCAAGGTAACGCTGGCTTCATAGAAAGAGTTTGGAAGTTTTCCTTCCATTTCTATTTTTGGAACAGCTTCAAGAGAATAAGTGTTAACGCTTCCTGAAATGTTTGCTGGCACTCCCCTGGAAAGCCATCTGGCCCTGCAGTCTTCTTCCTTCGGCAGGTTTTTGATTAGGAATTTGATTTCTTTACTGGCTATGGGTCTGTTCCAATTTTCCTCTTCTTCCTCTTTCAGCTTTGGTAGTGTATATGTGTCTAGGAATTTGTCCATTTCTCCCAGATTGCCCATTTCATTGGCAAATAATTGCTCCTAATGTTCTCTTATTATTGTTTGCCTTTCTGCTGTGTTGCTTGTGATCTCTCCTCTTTCATTCTTGAGTTTATTTATTTGGGCCCTTTCCTTTTTCTTTTCCATCAAACTGATGACTGGCTTATCAATTTTGTTAATTCCTTCAAAGAAGCAGCTTCTGGGCTCATTGATCTGTTCTCCTATTTTGGTTTGTTTGTTTGTTTGTTTGTTTGAGGTTGTTTTTGTTTTTGTTTTGTTTGACTTTTGGTTTCCATAGCATTAATTTCCGCTCTAATCATTGTTATTTCCTGTCTTCTGAATGTTCTGCGTTTCATAGGGTGTTCTTTTCACAGCCTCTTAAGGCGTAAGGTGAGGTTGTGTCTCTGAGATCTTTCTTTCTCCTTTAGGAAGACCTGACTTGCTAGATAGGTCCTCTTATTACCGACTCTGGTGCGTCCCAGAGGTTTTGGGTTGTGGTGTTATCACTGACTTCCATATACGTTTTCATTAACTTGCATATACTTTTTATACCCTCTTTAAACCCTTGGTTTGCCCTTTCATTCTTTAGTAGGATGTTCTTCAGTCTCCCAGTATTTGTTACCTTTGCAAAATGTTTCTTGTAGTTGATTTCGAGTCTCGTAGTGTTGTGGTCTGAAAATATGCACGGTGTGACCTCGATCTCTTTGAACTTCCTTAGGGTTGACTACTTTCCCCAGGATATGATCTATAGAGGAGAATATTCCATGAGCACTGGAGAAGAACGTATATTCTGCTGCTTTATGATGAAATGTTCTGAAGATCTCTGTGAAGCCCATCTTGTCCAGTGTGTCATTCCAAGCCCCCGTTTGCTTGTGGATTTTTTGTTTAGATGATCTGTCTATTGCAGCGAGTGGGGTGTTGAAGTCTCCCCCTCTGATGGCATGACTAAGAATGAGGTTCCTTATGTTTGTGATTAATTGCTTTGTGTATTTGGTTGCTCTCAAATACGCCACATAAATGTTTTCAATTGCTAGGTCTTCTTGGTGGATAGACCCCTTGATTATGACATCATGCCCTTGTGCATCACTTGACACAGTCTTTACATTAAAGTCTAGAGTGTCTCATAGAAGTATGGCTGCTTTGGCTTTGTTTTGTTGACGGTTAGCATGACAGATGATTCTCCATCCTCTTATTTTCACTCTGAACTTGTGTTTACAACTAAAGTGGGTGTCTTGTAAACAGCATATCGATGGCGCTTGTTCTCTCATCCATTCTGTTCCCCTATGTCTTTTGATTGGAGCATTGACTCCACTGACATTTATTTTTTAAAACATTTTTTTCAACGTTTATTTACTTTTGGGACAGAGAGAGACAGAGCATGAACAGGGGAGGGGCAGAGAGAGAGGGAGACACAGAATCGGAAACAGGCTCCAGGCTCTGAGCCATCAGCCCAGAGCCCGACGCGGGGCTCGAACTCACGGACCGCGAGATCGTGACCTGGCTGAAGTCGGACGCTTAACCGACTGGGCCACCCAGGCGCCCCTCCACTGACATTTAAAGTGAGTACTGAAAGATATGAATTTATGGCCATTATCGTCTTTGAAGAGTTGGAGAAAAAAAATCTATATATCTTTATATCTATATCTACATCTACATATATATATTTATATATCTCTATATATCTAATTATATATTTCTATCTATAAATATAAATAAATAAAAATAAATAAAAATATAATTATAAGTATACATATACATATACATATACATACACATATACATTGAGAAATGATAGATGATGATAGGTAGATAGATAGATAGAGAAATAGATAGATAGATAGATAGATAGATAGATAGATAGATAGATAGATAGATAGATAGATAGATAGATAGATAATAGATAGATAGATAGATAGATAGATAGATAGATAGATAGATAGATAGATAGATAGATAGATAGATAGATAGATGATAGACAGATAGATAATCATTTCTCCCCTTTAGTGTCCCCCCTTAAAATAGCATGCAGGAGTGATTCAGCGGTCACAAACTCCTTTACATTTTGTTTGTCTGGGAACCTTTTTCTCTCTCCTTCTATTTTGAATGACAGCCTTGCTGGATAAAGAATTCTTGGCTGCGTAAGTTTCTAATTCAGCACTTTGAACAAATCCTACCCCTCCCTTCAGGCCTGCCAAGTTTCTCTGGCCAGGTCTGCTGCAAACCTGATCTATCTTCTCTTGTAGTTTAGGGACTTGTTTTCCCTTGCTGCCTTCATGATTCTCTGCCTGAGTACTTTGTGAGCTTGAATATGATATGCCTTGCTGCCTTGCTGAGGGTCAGTTTTTGTTGAATCTAATGGGGGTCCTCGGTGCTTCCTGGATTTTGATGGCTGTGTCTTTCCTCAGGTTAGCAAAAATTTCCACTATGATTTGCTCACATACCCCTGCTACCCCTATTTCTCTCTCTCCCTCTTCGGGACCCCTATGATTCTGATGATGTTCCTTCTGCATGAGTCACTGATTTCTCTAATTGCTCAACCGTGCTCTTTTCCTTAATCTCCCTCGATTTTCCTGCTTCCATATTCTCCATCAGTTTGTTCTCCGTATCGCTGATTCTCTGTTCTGTCTCATCCATCCTTGACACCGCTGCATCCATCCGTCATTGCAGCTCAGTTATGTCATTTTTAATTTCATTCTGGACAGCTTTTACTTCATGTTTTCTCTGCACAAAGGGACTCTAATCTACATTGGACCGCAGCTAGTATTCTTATCATCATGCTTCTACATGCTGCTTCAGTCATCTTGCTTGTATCTGTGTTGGTTGAATCCCTGGCTCTCGTTGCTTCATGCTCTTTCTCTCTGGGTGAATTCCTTCCTTTCGTCATTGAGAGGGAGAAAAGGAACTCATGAGGTAGAAAATGCAAATGAACTATTCAAAGTATAAAATGTTAAAAGTAAAAAATTAAAAACACACACGTAAAAAAGGGAATGAATGATGCTAGATTCTAGGCATGTTTCATCTGGGTGTTGAAAGGGGTTTGACACGAGAGAAAAAAAAGCGGGAGTGGAGAAAAATTTAGAAAGTAAAAAATATTACAAAGGGAAATGTTGTGAGAATTTGAAAAATCAAAACACTGAAATAGACTAAAAGGAGAATATGGGAGTAAAATAGAATATGTGAATATAGACACGAAAGGAAAGAATAATGTAGAAGCATATTAAAGAAAATTAGTAAAATTTTCACCTGTGCAGTCTCCTTCGCCTCTCCGGGCACAGAAGCACCTCCCTTCCTGAGCCTCCTCGCTCTCCAAGTTCACTTCTCCATGCCAGGTACCTGTTGAAGTCTGTGGTTTAGGATATGCAGATTGCTGTGCTAATCCTCCCGTCAGTTTCCTGGGTGGGTAGGATGGTTTAGTGTTGGTCTGGCTGTATTTCATGCACACGTGACACTTAAGAAACTTCCATGCTGTCTGCCATCTTGGCTCCTCCCCAGGGAGGTGAGATCTGTAGCACCAGTTCTCCGATATGAGATATCCCACAGGACAGTGGTGGTCGATGACAAAGCGGAAAAGGACATGGGTCAAACAGGGAGGCCACCCTGGAGGGGGAGGCAGAGAACTGGCTCCAGACCCGGGAAGGGGAGGGAGGGGCTCAAATGCTGGAGCCACGTCCACTTCCCTTCCTGCTGATTGTTCCTGAACAGCAGCCAACTGTCTGGGTCTGGTCTGGAGATCCTTCACCCCAAGGACCCACGGTCAAAAAGTTCACTGCCCTGCCTCTGCCCCACCTCCACCACAGCCACAGCCACTGCAGTGTGCGGAGGCCCACGGGGCCATGGGCGTGCCTCCCAAATGCTGGTGGGCTCCAGAAGGAGGCAGCAGGCATTTAAAAACCTTGGGCCTCGACGCTCCACCTGCTGGGCCAGACTATCTGGAGCCTCATGCCTCAAGTTCCCACTCTTTGTGCTCTATGGCCCTCCTAGCCTGAGGATGGGCTAGGGCCCCAAAGCAAATGAGTCATGTTCTGGAAAACACGGAGATTCCTGAGAATACCGGGCCTCCATTCTGCTGGAAGAGGGCGTTCGAGAGTCCAGGAATCGTGGCCACACCCCTGTCTCAGTCCCAGACAATTTCCCCCATTCATACACATGAATACACACAGGCACAGGCACACACACACACACTCCCCCTCTGTGGCTATCTCTAGTTGTGACTTACTCTCCTTCCTCTGCCTCCTTCCATGTCCCTCTGGTCTCTGTCTGTCTCTGAGTCCCTGTGATCATTTTTTCTAGGGAACGCTTCCTCCCTCCCCCACCTCCGTCTCTCTTTCTGTGTCTCTGTCCTGTCCCTGGACAGTCTCATTGCATCTGGGTTTCCGTGTGCTGTCCATGCCCATATGGACATAGTAGGCTGCTGATGGACAGGGCTGCAAGGGAACACACAAAGGGACGCGTAAGTAACAGGGGTCAGAGCACATCCAGACCTCCTAAGCCGTGACTGCCTCCAGGCAGCCCACACAAACTGGATATACATGTGAACTGTGAAAGGTCAGTCCCTTGGCCTTTGCCCTGTAGGTTGCAGCCAGCTGGGAGGTACTGAAACCCAAGGGACTCCCCAGTGTTTAGAGGGTGTGAAGAAAGGGCAGGGGCCGAGGAGGCTGGGAACCTAGTCGTGGCTGGTGTTTCTCCACATGCCATGTTCCAGTGCCATTGGTACTGGAAGGTTGGTATCAGTTGTGGCTCCCTTTCCTCGGCATCTCAACGCAAGCTCCCGTGACCCAATGGAAGTCCTGAATCTGCCCTAGTTTTCAGCCAGGTTTGGGCCCCAGGACAAATGCGTGTGGGGTGTGAGGAGGGAAAGCAAGTGTGGGTCGTGGGGAGGAGCTAGCCTCGTGAGTGGGATGTGGCAGAGGGCATGCGTGAGTGCAGAGGTCCAGTAGAGTGTCTGTGAGTGTATTGTGGCTGGCGCCTGTGAGTACTTTTGACTGAGACCTAGCGTTTGTGCTAGCAGCGTGTCCGTGTCTGTGTCCACGTGCCGCGTGGCCGTGCATCTTTGTGCCTGAGTGAGTGTGTGTAGGCCGTTGGCAAGTGAAGGAAAGAGACTGGGGGCTTTCCTGACTTGGTGGGTAAGGGGGAGGCTCAAGTGCCCAAGTCCAGCGAGTGTAATCCCTTCGCTCCTGGGATCGACACGGAGCTACCTGATCACCTTTCATGACGGGAGGAAAGCCTGGACTTTGCCTGGGTCCGCTCGTCTTGTGTTGCCTTGGCCAGGGGCAAGTTGGGGTTGGGCCTTCCATGGCCCAGCGGAGGAGGAACAACGTTCCCTGCAAGGAAGCGGGGATTAGTGGAGGGAGGCAGCAGATAGCATGAGTAAGTCTGGACCTGCTCCTGGACCGGCCTAGGGGGATCATCGCAAGGTCTTGTGGTCCCAGCCAGGGTATGGGTCTCGGTGAACGTCCTCCTGGATGACCCTGCAGAGACAGGCCTGGCTGGTCTAGGGCCCCTTGCGCAGTTGGGGCCCGGCCCCTGGGCCCCAATATTGTGGTAGGTGTTGTTCAAACTGAAAGGCATTGCCTTCTTGTCCCAGGCAGTCCCTGCACCTGGGACCCAGATTTGCTCCCACGTTCCTGCCACGGGGTCTCCCAGCGATGCATGGGAGTTTGACAGGCCCCATTTCTCTGGAGGGAGTGAGTTGCATAGGTCGGGTGCACCAGGCTCTGGGTCTGCTTTCCTGTCTTGCCCACCCCCTACATCCTCTGCTGAGGGCAGCTTGAGGGCTCACCACTGGACCTGTTCGTCTCCCTTTCTGGGTAAATATTTGCCTCTCTGTCTGTCACAGTGGCCACCCCCTCGCAGCCCCCTAACACCTATTCAGCCTCTACCCATCCACCTGCGTTTCTATGCTTTGCTGTCACCTGAAGCTGTGGTGTGCTGCCTCATATATCACAGCCACCCTGGAGCATTTCTGTACCCCGTACGTATCCTGACATGGTCCAGCGAGTCTGGAGGAACCTCTTCTGTGTCACAGAAGCAACATGTTGGCCAGGGGTCCCGGCACACCAATTTGGCAATCCTAGAATCCCCCGCCTGCCTGGCAGCCTCCTGGTCCCCTAAAGAGGGAGGGGAACACTTCATTCCACCAAAGGGAAAAGGCAATGCATGAGTGTGTTGCCTGGCCAGGCAATGCATCTCGAGCCTCCAATCCTGCAGTGTCTCTGTGGTGTGTGTGTGTGTAGCTGCTGCTGTCTGAAGGAGACAGGCAGGGAGTCCACATCACCACTGCCCTGACACGGAGGGAGACCACATCACTGCCCTCGCTTCACACCTTCTGCAGCTTATTGGTTCCCCAAACTGGTAACGTGGCTTCGTGTAGACCCTGGGGCGTGTCCCTCACTTGCGTCCCAAAGCTACATCCCCCAACCCCCTGATACCTTTCAGAGGCCCTTGAAATCATGCTGTCTGTGGCACAGGGGGACAGTGTTTTGAGTCAGCGCCCACGCTCAAGGCAGCCTGCCGCCTAAGTGAGTGGTAAAGGAAATGGGACCAGGATGAACAGACATACAGCCAACGAAGACCTGGGGAGGGTCCCTGTGAGAAGATGGCCAAGCACTGTGGGAGGAAGGGGACCGCTGTCCGTGAGACAGGCACAAGCTCCAGGAGTCCCAGGTCCCATGGTCACGGGTCTTTCCTGTGCAGGGCCACACACGGGAGGAATGGGCAGCCAATCATGAGGGGGACGGTGTGTGCGTGCCAGCGTGTCACTTTCCAGGCAACGGGGACAAACGGCAAGAGCAGCGCGCATGCTACGCAGCCTCCCCTAGTGTGGCGTCCTCCCCACGTCACACACCTCTTGTCACCGACCTTCCCGAGCCAGTGCACTGCTAGACTGCTGTCATGGCATACATGTCTCCTTGGAGCAAGGATGGACGTAGAGAGTATGCAAAGGAGGCTGAGCAGATGGAAAACCAGGGGGCACAGACAGCAGGCGCACAGCTGAAATGCTTCTCCCAGACAGCCAGGGTGATCCGCTCAGTGGAGTTGTTGGACTAGTGGCACAATGAACAAAGGTGGCGGTGTAAATGGGAAAAGCGTGGAGGTCCCCTTTACCCGTGTGTGTAGAGCCGCGTGCCCAAAGCACCGTGGAATGCAAAGGTCACTTTCGCATGCCCAGAAGCCAAACAGGACACCCAGAGGGCACGCAGGGCCTGCTGCAAGCCCCCGGGAGGAGTTGCACTGCTTGGGGTCCAGAGCCTTCCTGACTAGGCAACAGAAGCGCCCCAGTTTCCGGGTGACCTAGGGGCGGGACCGCCGAAGCCACGCACACCACCCTCCCTATGGTTGGTCCTGAAGGCAGTGAAGCAGCCTGGGCGTGGCTTGGAGTTCCCTCAGCCTCAAAGCCACAGACGCACCTCTCACCACAAAGGTCTCCTAGGCGGCAGCAGCATAGCGCTAGCCACCGCGAGGCATCCTGGGTACAGCACCATGCACATGCGACCCCTCGACGTTTGGGCTCTGGGAGGAAGGGGGGAGCGAGTTGCCAGACATTGCCCTCAGGTCTCCACTGACTGGGTCTGGGGAGGGGGCCGTGCTCTCACCTCCCGCTTCGTCGTCGATAGCAGCCACAGTTCGTGTCTCGGGCCGGGGCCGCATGATGCGCAACTCGTGTTTCCGAAACATTGGGGATGCCCGGTGTCCCTATGCCGCCTTCGACCAGGAAGGGGGCGGTCCAGAGACAAGGGCCCGTGGGGACAGTGGGTCTCCGGCAGGGCCGGAGGTGCCGCAGGCCGAAGGCTTGCAGGCCACCAGCGAACAGCCTGTGCAGGAAGGCCAGGCCCGACCCGAGGGGCAGGTGGGCGGCCCCAGTGAGATATCAGTGCCGCTGGGGCATGGCATAGTGGCGGTGGAGGCGCTGTGGGGTCTGGTGTAGAAGGAGGTTGAGGTGGCGGCCGCGGAAGAGGACGCGCCTGGGGAAGAGGGGCATGACCAGAGGAAGAAGGGGGAGGAGGACGAGGAGCAGGAGCCGGGGAAGGAGAAGGTCCAGGTTCACGAGGAGAAGGACGTGAAGGACGAGCGGGAGCAGCAGGAATAGAAGAGCAGAAGGAGGAGGAGGAGGAAGAAGAGGGGGAGAGGCAGCAGGAGTAAAATAATAGAAGGAGGAGGAGAAGCAGAAGCCCAAGCAGAAGAAGGAAGAGCGGAAGGAGGAGGAGTTGGCGGAAATGGAAGGGGAGGAGCAGGAGCAACGGGGTATACAAGAGGGGGCAGTGGCGGCGGCGGTGGCGGCGGTGGCAGGGGAAGAGGACCAGGAGGAGGAGCAGGAGGAGGAAAGGAAGGCGTGGGAGCCATTAAAGGGAGAGCCGAATTGCAAACCGAGGAGGAAGAGGAGCAGGAGAAGGGAGCGCTGGAGGAGGAGCAGCAGGGTCAGGAGGAGGTGGAAGGAAAGGAGGACAAGGAGGAGCGGGAGGAGGTGGAACAGAAGCCGTGTGAGCAGGAAGGTCGATGGGTGGAAGAAGCCCAGCATCTGCAGGTGAAGCAGGATAAGAAGAGGCAGTTCGAGACAGGCCTCAGTCATTGCCCTTCCCCACTGGAGGCTCTGGAGGCCCTTCAGATAGAGCTACAGCCCGTGAATAAACAAGCCAGCCGGGGGCACGCTCGACTCAAACTCAGGATGTGGCAGAGGCGGCGGCATCATCTGGAACAGAGAAGTGCCCTTATCCAGGGCATCCGTGGTATCTGGGCCAAGGCTGTGTCCTTCCTGCTGCTGGTGGAGGATCTAGAGGGGGCTGGGCTTGCACAAGAGGAAGGAAAGGGAGGTGACATTTAGAGGAACCCAGGACAGGGACTGGAGCTAAGCCACGCTCCAGTGGCCGGGAAGGTGCAAACATGATCCCATCCAGTGGTCCTTGCTCTGCAATGAGTGTGGGAGGAGGGCAGTGCTGGGGTGGTGGAGGCACCTGTGCTTTATGTCACACCTGGCACGGAAACAGCGCTGAGAGAGTGCGGAGTGGCGGTGGAGGTCGAGGCCAGGACTGGAAAATGACCGAGGGCTTCTTCCCATGCAAAGCCGCGTGGGGGCACGTTATGGGTCCCGCTAAGCATCTTGCTGCGGGGAAAGCGATGCGTATGCCCACTGGTCGGCGCGAGACTGGATGTGTGCTGTGTGGCTGTGTGGCTGTGTGGCTGTGTGGAAGTAAGCGTCCTCAGTGTCCTCATGAGCACACAAGGCTAGGCGTGGATGCGGGCGTCTGGGCATGCACAGCCTCCTGTGCATGTCTAGCAGATCCCTGCGGAATCCTGAGATCCCATGGGCCTGGATGCAGCCTGTGGGGAGGGCGTGAGGCCCTGGGGGAGGATGCCAGTGCCTGGGGGAGGACGCCAGGATGCGGTCCACACTGGTTCTCTGGGTCGAGGTCTCTCACGCCCAGCACCTGAAGGCTCTTTGACCTGCAGCAGTTTGTGAACCACCCTCAGATGTCAGCCCTGATTAGTAAGCACGATGAAAGCATGCTTCGCCACATGACCAATTTGAAGGTCGGCCTGGGAGTGGGAGGTGGTGTGGGTGGGTGGCTGTGTGGGTGGGGAAGGTGGTGGGGAGAAGTGGTGTGTTCCTTTCTCAGGGGAGGGCGGGTCTCCTGGAACAAGATTTCACATTTCTGCCCCACATTTCTACCACGGCAGGTGGAGCAACACAAGTTTCCCAGGGAATGCCGGAAGATCCTGCTGTTTTTTGGCAAGAACTCCTACTTCCAGAATGAAGTTGTTACGAAGGAGTAGGTCCTTGGCCTTGCTGGTAAGTGTCCACTGAATGCATGGGCGGCAGTGGGTGGAGGGTTGAATGTGATTAGTTCTCTGGCGGCTTCTCACATACTCGTCTTCCTGCAGGGTATAGGGCGTCTCATTCCAGTCCCATCCAGTGGTACCCAAGGTACAGACAGGAGGCCTACAGACGCAGGCATGACAACAGCAGCCTCAACTTCTTCAACTGGTTCTCTGACCACAGCTTTGCCGGCTCTAGCAGGATTGCTGAGGTGGGGCCCTGTAACAAGGAAGGGAGGTGATTTTCATGGGTTCCCCCACTGCGTGGGATAGCTACCTGAGGCCTGGCCTGTCTCCCCTACCAGATAATCATAGAGGATATTTGGCGCAATCCCCTGATGTATTTCAAGATGAAGGAGGCCCCAGGAGAGATAACTGAGAGGGAAAGAGGTGAGCAGCCAAGGGTGTGGGCACTGAAATGTGTGCCATGGGGCCCATGGCACAATTCTCTTCTGCATGGAGGCACCGAGACTCACAGTGGCACAGAAGGTGACACCAGGTCAAAAGGACATCGGCCTGAGACAGGGAGTCTTAAGAAGTAACGTGTCAAAGAGGCTTTGCCCCTTTGGAGAGGCTGAAGGTGGGCAGTGGGCTAGACAACAAGAATGAGCAAATCGGGACATCCAAAGCTGGATCATCAGCATGGTGACAACTGTCATTCCAGGACCATTAACCCCACCCTCAGGCGTCCTACCACCATCCCACATGTTGTCTGGCTTCTGGAGCCACTTGTCAGCTTTGGCACAGCTTATCACACCCTCCCATTCTACTTTCCGTTTGGAAACATGCAAGCAACCTTAAACAGGGCCAAGATAAGACTCTCACCTATCCTGTGTGTGTGTGTGTGGGGGGGGGTTGTGTCTGTGTGTCTCTGTCTGTGTGTACCCTTATATCCCAGGGATATGCACAATCTTGAGAAGACTATAAGGAGCATCGCACTTCATGGACCCTAGTGGAAAGCCTCCGACGCTCACCGATGGTCCACAAGATTCTCCTGCCCACGAAATAAGGACAAGGCTCGTGGTGACACGTGGCACAGGGTGGGGGTCCAGTACATTTGAAGAAATACAGAATGGGTGATAAACAGCATGAAGTCTTTGTGTGTGTTTTCGGCTCAGGTACGCTCTCGGGCGTGTCCATGTATACATGCGACTGTCCAGAGGTGTAAGTGTTCTCTGCCTTCACATTGGAGTTCCAAGAAAGGGCGGGACGTAGGACATTGTCTTTAGGGATGGGTCACACATTGGGATTGCATGTGAGGTCAGTAAGATTGAACCAATGGAGAGTTGAGTGAGGGAGGACAGGGCACAAACCTGAGAGAAAGGCCAGCGCCCAGGTTCATATCTTTCCAGTGAAAATGAGGAAATTCAAGGAAATGGAGAGGCCAGCACAGGCCAGGGATGTCCAATACTCAGGGTTTGATAATGTCCATGATGGTGCCCCCAGAATCCCGCATGGTGACATCCTCAGTCATGTTGACTGAACCGCCACACACAGGAATTCTGCATGGTCTCTGCATGGTTCAGCAAACATGAATCAGACTCCCAGGTAGGAAGTAATGGACAAATGAGGGAACAGAACACACAGGAGGCACACAGAAACGAGACACACGCTGGCAGGGTAAGTCTCTCCCAGCCAGGAACATGCCACATGGCAAAGGAGGAAGTGGGAAAACGTTGCTAGACCACCTTTCACACTTTACGCCTGCATCTGAAACGTGCAAGCCAGTGACGTTTGAGCCCCTAGGGTACAAAGGGTTTGAAAACAGAAGAACGGAAAATAGATGTGTGACTTAGTGGTCACAGCAAGGCAGCTGCATTTGGGGACATTAACTGGCTGGCAGTGAGTGCATGGCCAATCCTCTGACGAAGGTCCTATGGGCACGGAAGGATTTCTGGCTCCGGGAACATATAAGAGAACACGCAGAAGCCCCTCCACCTGACAGCAGGACAGCAATTGGATCTGTCAGTGGAAGAAAGGGGTTGAATTCAGAGGGAAACACACTCAAGCGCAGAAGCATACACCAAAGACAAGACAGGCCATCAGAGCCACAGCTGACACAACACGCAGGTGTGCAGAAACGAAGGCGGTTACACGGGTACACCTGTGCCCACTTGGGCCAGGCAAGCAGGCATCACCAGAGAGGCGTTGGCACAGGCAAAGCCAGGAAAGGACACAGACACGCCAGGGCTCACTCAGGGAGACAGAGGAGCACAGGCAATGCAAGACATTTCCTGTACACAGAGAACAGCAGGACGGTCCCAACAGGCCAATGAGAGACGGGTGTGCTTCAGAGATAGGGAAGTCAGAAGGCTCCTGAATTGCAGAGGGTGTCCCCTGTCGAGGGACAGCACTCTGGAGCCCACACACGCTGGTGTTGTGGTGGAAGAGGCCGGTAGGCAGCACATACAGTTGTGCAGGGGGTTTAGCAACTCCTGGACCCTGGGGCTCCCCAGGGAGTGCTGCGGCTACGGGAGGACACCCGGGGCTGCAGGGTGTGCATCCTGAGGGCTGTAATCCCTCGGACACAGAGCACCCAGGCCTCTGACCACGGTCCCTGGACACAAGTGTCCACATTTGAGGGTTTGGCTCTGGGAGCCGTGAGGGCATTCCACACCCACACCTTGCACGTACATTCTCTTTGGGACAGGCCGGGGGGAAAAGTCACCTGGCCCCTCAGCAGGTATTGGCGGGAGATATGAACATGTGGGGACCCTGTCTTCCCCTTTCCTGCTCGGCAAGACCTATCAAGTAACGGCCTGCTTGTGCAGAAAGATGCCCCAAAGGGCCCAACATCATGACCACTGAGGCCGTATTCCCACTGCAGAATCATGGGCCATACTTTCTTTGGATGTTCATACCCAAAGACATGGGCCAGCACAGGGAGCTCTTCCAGGGTACCCCGACGTTTACACATCAAGCAGCTGAGAAGACGTGCTTCTCCAGCCAGTGTGCAGACAGCAGCGAGAAAAAGACCTGCCATCCCTTCTAGAGAGTGCGACAGCCTCCGCCCTGGAAGAGGTAAGGCTTGGGCGTACAAATCCGGACTCCACAGCGTGCTGACACCCCGCTGACCATGTTGTCTGCATATTGGTAGGGGCAAGAAGCCTCCATGCATTGGGACTGCCAAAGCCTTCTCTGGAATAGAGCCACTGCAGGGAAGACTCTTGTGCTTCAGAGTACTGCAGTGGGGATCCTGGCGGGCTTGGGCAGCTTGGGAGACAGGAAGATTAGTGTGGGGATATCAGTCTCAGGCACGCTGTACTAGGGCCGTGTAACTTGGGGATAGAGAAGAGCCTGCGATGGACAGGGCTGAACTCTGTCTACTGCACTGCTAGCACGGTGGAGATTTGCCCCATCCCTAGCACAGACATCTCTGGCAAGCAGCCATCTGCTGTGGAAGGAGTACCCCAGTACTCACCTCTTCCTAGGTGAGGCTCATCCCAGTCCTTTCTAAGCTCCAGGCCTGCACAGGACCTCTGCACAGAATGCTAAGGCTGCACAAGTCCATCGTTCCCTATGTGGCCGAGGCAGCCTTTGTCCAGACACTCAGGCCAAGGAACGCAGGCCGCCTGGGACGAGGCGACCTCCCTGAGGGCCTGCTGGTGTTTGCCCTTGGGAGTCTTCTCACAAGTCTCACGTGGGGTGTGGGACACGTGGCATAAGCCTTTGGACCCAGAGGAAGAACTGCACCCGACTCATCACGGCTGATGATGAGAGGGCAGCGGGCACATGGGAGAGGATGACATGTCCGTGGCCTTTGAGAGCCCCACCTCCCCGTGAACCTCCCCTATGTTGGCTTGCAATCTGGGCCACCCATTAGTAACCTGAGGTCATTTCAGAAACAGCGAAGTTCACACAAGGGCATCAGTACTAGGACTCCTTCAGGAGTCTTGTGGGTGTGAGGGTGTGATCAAATTGGTTGATGAAAAAATTAGGTATTTTGTTTTGTTCACAATTTTATTTTCAACATTCATTCTCAAATTTGTTATGCTTTATTATATGATTTCTTAAAAACTCCTTCAAAATATGATTTGATTTTCAATCTGGAACACCTCTTAAATTTTTATGTATTGAAAATTGGGATGACAAGTTTGAAGTCAATATTAAAAAGCCTCTCAAATTCATTCCATCTGACAATATTGCCCAAATTGTTGATATTTTATTTGATTTTAAAATGTCTCAACTTATCTTTTTAAAAGTTATTTATTTTGAAAGAGAGAGAGATAAAGAGACATCAAGAGAGAGAGAGAGAGGGAGAGTTCAGAGGAGGGGCACAGAGATGGTGAGATAGAATCTCAATAGTGAATTAGTAAACCAAAAGCTCTGAAGAAACAAAAGCCCAGGACCAGATCAATTCTACTATAAACTTAAAGAAGAGTTACTCCCTGTTCTTCTCAAAGGAATTTCAACTTCATTCTATGAGACCAGCATTAACTTGATATCAAAATCTGAAAACTAGTCCACTAAGGAAAGAAGGACAAGCCCATATGTTTAATGAACATAGATGCAAATATTCTCAAGAAAATACTTGCACACTGACTCTAATACTTTATAAAAAAAAGTATTCACCAGAATTGAGGGAGATTTTTTCCTAGTTTGCAAGTATAGTCCAATATTCACAAATCAATTAACATGTTACACTACACCAATGAGATAAAGAAGAAGAGCCACATCATCATTTCAACAGATGCAGGAAAAGCATTTGAACAAGTACAACATGCATTCATGATAAACACCCTCGGCAAATTAGGTTTAGAGGAAAAATACCTCAACATAATAAAGGCCATCTATGAAAAACTCATAGCTAAAATCTTTTTCAATGGGGAAAACCTGAAAGCTTTTCCCATAAGCTTAGGAACAAGACTAGGATGTACACTCCCACCACTTTTTATTCAGCACAGTACTAGAACTCCTAGCCACAGCAATTAGACACTAAAAAGAAGGAAAAGGCAATGGAATCAATAAAGAAGAAGAAAAATGTTCTCGATTTATTGAGGACATGATACTCTACTGTAGAAAACCTGAAAGATTCCACGGACAAAAGTGTGAGAACTGAAGAACTAATCAGTAAATTCATAGGGTACAATCAACATACAGAAATCTGTTGCATTTGTATACACTAATAATGAAGCCCCGGAAAGACAGATTAAGAAAACAATCCCATTTATAATTGGACCAAAAAAATAAGATATCTAGGGGTAAACATATACAAAGAGGTGGATAACCTATACTCTGAAACCTATTAAATAAGGTTGAAAGAAACTGAAGTCAACACCAAGAAATGGATAATTCCATGCTCATGGATAGAAGGGGCAAATAATGTTAAAATGTCTATGTTACCAAAGCGATCTACATATTTAATGTAACCCCGATGAAAACACCAACGGCATTTCTCACAGAACTAGAACAAACAGTCCTAAACTTTATATGGGACCACCAAAGTACCTGAAGAGCAAAGCAATCTTAAGCAAGCAAACAAACAAACAAACAAGCAAACAGACAGACAGACGAACAAAGAAACTCTGGAGGCATCACAAACTCCAGATATCAAGTTATACTACAAAGCTGTAGTTATCAAAACTGCATGGTGCTGGCACAAATTGGAACGTAGACCAAAGGAACAGAACAGAATACCTAGAAATAAACCCACAAGTATCTGCTCTATTCATCTTTGACAGAGCAAGAAAGCATATAAAATGGGAAAAAGGTATCCTCTTCAGCAAATGGTGTTGGAAAACTGAACAGAAATGTGCAAAAGAACGAAACTGGACCACTTTCTTACAAAACACATGAAAATAAATCCAAAATGGATTAGAGATAAAAATCCTAGAAGAGAACACAGGCAGTAATTTTTTGACATTAGCCAAAGAAACGTTTTCTAGGTATATCTCCTGAGACAAAAGCAAAAATACAAAAACAAAAGGAAAATAAACTATTGGGATTGCATCCAAATAAAAAGCTTCTGCACAGCTAAGGAAAAACTCCAATAAAATGAAGGGCAACCTACAGAATGGGAGAAGCTATTTGCAAATGACATATCCAGTAATGGATTAGTATCCACTATATAAAGAACTTACAAAACTCAATACTGAAAAACGAAATTATCCAATTAAAAAATGGGCAGAAGTCCTTAACAGACACTCCTGCATGAAGACATCCAGATGGCCAACAGACACGTGAAAAGATGTTTATCATCACTTACCATCAGGAAATTGCAAGTCAAAAGGACAATGAGATACCACCTCACACTCTTTGGAATAGCTAAAATCAGCAACACAATGAACAACAGGTGTGGATGAGGATTCGGAAAAAGAACTTTTGCACTGTTGATGGGAATGCAAACTGGTGCAGTCACTGTGGAAAACATAGTGGGTTCCTCAGAACGTGAAAACTACAACTGCAGCAATCACACTACTGTGTATTTACCCAAAGAATCCAGAAACGATAATTCAAAGAGAGAGAAGAACCCTGATAATTATGGCAGCATTATGGAACAGCCACGTGTCCATCAAATGATGAATGGATAAAGATTTAGTATGTATACATGATGTGGTATTATAATGTGGTATTATACACACATAATTATATGATGTGGTATCTTATGTATAATACCCACACACAGGGGAATAGTACTCAGCCACGTAAAATAATGAAATCTTGCCATCTGCAACAACATGAATGGAGCTAGAGAATATAATGCTAGGCAAAATAAGTCGGTCAGCGACAGATACCATATGACTTCATTCATATGTGAAATTTAAGAAACTAAATAAATGATCAAATGTTGGGGAAACAGAGTAATAGACAAATCAAGAAACATGCACTTCATTATAGATAACAACATCCTGGTTACCAGTGTGTGTGTGTGGGGGGGTGCAGATGTAGTGAGTGAAATATGTGATGGGGATTAAGGAGTGCACTTGTTGCCATGAGTACTGGGTATTGTAAGGAATTGCTGAATCAGTATATTGTACATCTGAAACTAATATAACACTATATGTGAAAAAAAAAAAGAGGCATCCTTGTGGCTCAGTTGGTTGGCCATCCAACTTTGGCTCAGGTCATGATCTCTCAGTTCGTGGGTTCAAGCCCTACATTGGGCTCACTGCTGTAGGCATTACCCCCACTTCAGATATGCTATTCCTCTCTCTCTGACCCTGCTTGCATTCTCTCAGAAAGAAATAAGATATTGCTTCAAACCATAAAATATTTAAAAATAAATTCAGTTTATCAGAAAAAGAAAAAAAAAACATTTAGAGCACCTAATTAAGTTACTGGATTTTCTGATATTTTAGGTTTCAGGAAATTCATTTGTTTGAATATGTGTTATTATCTCTTTTTAGGTATTCTCTGTCCGGTCCTGTTTTAATGATAATAATAATAATAATAATAATAATAATAATAATAATAATAATAATAATAATAATAATAATAGCAATAATAATAGGATTCTATATAAGGGGTGTTTGCTATGTTCAGATATTGTTCTAAACTCTTTAGATGATCATTATATTCATCTCTTGGTCTTACATATATGAGAACGAAAGCACAAATCATTAAAAAAATCTGTGCCGATGATCACACACCTAGTACTGGTGAGACAGGATGTAAACTTGGGTGAGTTGACACTAGAGGACACTATTTCATGCCACCTCTCAGTTCCATCACATGCCACCTGTGTTGACCTTGGGAGCAGATAAGTTCCTTAACCTCTGAACTTCTTCAATTTGCTGATATGTAAAAGGAGGTTAATAGTAACCCCTCCCTCATAGGGCCCTAAGGAGAATGACAGGAAGTACTTGTGAAATGTTCAGAACCTCACCTGGTATGAGTAAGAACTAAGTAAGTGTTGGCAAGAAACATCTCAGCCAGCCTAGCTGGTCCCCAAGTCTTACTCATTTGCTCCAGTGTTAGAGTTATGGGGTTATGATAGTTTTTCAAAGAAATGACTTGCATCGCTTTCATTCTCTTGCTGCTTTTTCTTAAACCAGTTGTAGTCATTTACATTGTCTCCAAAACATTCATTGTCTGTTTTATTGGCATGTGTACATAGGAGTTTTTAATAACCAAAAGCTCTATAATGTTACCATGTTTAACTTTAATAATTTGATTTCCTTGAATTTTCTGTTTACAAGAAAAAAAGTTTAATTTTAGTGACTTGGTAAATTGGTTAACTTTTAAATTTCTTGGTTAAATACAACAATACAAGGAAATACAAGAAGTACAAGATATACAAGGAAAACATCTAACACTTTCAAGTTGGGTCACATTTGTTCCCTCTCCAGTTGCTCTCTCAGGCTACTCTCACCTCGGGGGCTTCTCTTCTAAGACTGAAATTCTCTTGACTCTGTTTATCTCCTTCCAACAAGTGTCAATTATACATAACTGCGATGAAGGAAGGGAGATCAGATTTTTCATGAATCTTCCTGATGAAATTACATGATCCAGGCTCACAAGGTAATAATTTAGCATTCTCTCATACAAACAAGAAATAATTAGAAATATAGTCAGAGAATTGGCACCATTTGCCATAACAGAAGTAAAAGGAGAAGGAGGTGGAAGGAAGGAAGGAAGGAAGGAAGGAAGGAAGGAAGGAAGGAAGGAAGGAAGGAAGGAAGGAAGGAAGGGAGGGAGGGAGGGAGGGAGGGAGGGAGGGAGGGAGGGAGGGAGGGAGGGAGGGAAGGAAGGAAGGAAGGAAGGAAGGAAGGAAGGAAGGAAGGAAGGAAGGAAGGAAAGGAGGGAGGGAGGGAGGGAAGGAAGGAAGGAAGGAAGGAAGGAAGGAAGGAAGGAAGGAAGGAAGGAAGGAAGGAAGGAAGGAAGGAAAGAAGCAAAGGAGGGAGGGAGGGAGGGAGGGAGGGAGGGAGGGAGGGAAGGAAGGAAGGAAGGAAGGAAGGAAGGAAGGAAGGAAGGAAGGAAGGAAGGAAGGAAGCAAAGGAGGGAGGGAGGGAGGGAGGGAGGGAGGGAGGGAGGGAAGGAAGGAAGGAAGGAAGGAAGGAAGGAAGGAAGGAAGGAAGGAAGGAAGGAAAGGAGGGAGGGAGGGAAGGAAGGAAGGAAAGGAGGGAGGGAGGGAGGGAAGGAAGGAAGGAAGGAAGGAAGGAAGGAAGGAAGGAAGGAAGGAAGGAAGGAAGGAAGGAAGGAAGGAAGGAAGGAAGGAAGGAAGGAAGAGGAAGGAAGGAAGGAAGGAAGGGAGGAACTTGACAAGAAACATGAAGAAAGTATATAAATAAGCCTTTCAGAAAACTTTAAACCCATGTGAGAGATATTTAAAAAAAAAAAAGCTTAAATATAAACATTCCTTGTGTTGGAATAGGAAAAGTTATTATTGTAAGAATGCCAACTATCTCTAAATTACTATGGAAATTTGTTGCAAGCCCAATAAAATATGGATTTTTTAAAATCAGATCAGCTGGTTCTAAGATTTTTGTATAAATATCAATATTCAAGCTGATCCAGAAATTTTTGCTGAAAAGGTAGCATATGAATTAGGCGAGTTCTACCAGATAATAAATTATGTGATAAAGCAATTGTGGTTCAGCTGAATGAATGAAACGTCATAGAGAATCCAGAAGTAGGTTCAAAGCATATGCAAATTTAGTATATAACTAAGTGAACCTTTCAAAGCAAATGCATTGTTCGAATAATAGTAACAAAGATACTATTCATGAAGTTTCAATACTTTTCTTATAAATGTCTTAATTTGCATTATGTCATATTATTAATGTTATATGTTTTCTTATAAAAATGCATCTATAAAATCCTAGGAGAAAACAAGAAAGTTATTTTTCTTGTCTATTGGGAAAAGCCTTCTTAATATATACTGAGCATTTGTTGCTAAGAAATTTTAGGCACTTACGTATTTATTTATTTAATTATTGAATTTCCACACTGTGATAATGCCCATTTCACAAAAGAGAAAGCAAAGAACAAAAAAGGTAAGGGGACTTTATTTGTTTCCCTATAGCTCAAGATGGAGTACCTAGATAGTTTTACTCTAGATCGTGTGTTCTCAAACGTGATGATAACAACTGACATACACCAGAAAGAGCAGAAACAATGGCGGAGCCCAGTGGAAGGCCATGGGCTCAATCCCTCCTTGGCCTTAACAGGTCGGCAGTATCTGCCTGCACTTGTCCACAGGTGAGTCATTGTTAGCATAGGCATAAAAATGTCTTGGCATCATTACTTAACCTGTGAACAAGTGGCAGTATGGCCCTGGTTGCAGAGAAAGAAATGTTGCCTACCACCAGGAAGCGATGTGTGAGAGGCAGTCTTATAAACTGGTAAATTAGTATGCTGTACCTGGCAGCACCTTAACCTGGAAATACAAAATTTCATTATACACAACCTATGCGTTTCCCCCTAAGAGTAAAACAAAACAAAACAAACAAACAAACAAACAAACAAACAAACAAACAAACAACACAAAAGCCCAGGAGGCAAGCTTACCCCATACCTGCAAGGAGGATGGCTTCCCACATGTTGTTTAAGAAGTGTCTTTTATGTGGATCAAAGGAAACTATAACTTTCTTAGGTAAGATTTATGTGTCAAAGCATTCATTTTTGCCAACGCTCCAACACAGTCATCTGCAGAATCACTTTAAATCTTATCTCACTGCCTTCCCCAGTTTTATTACAAATGGAGAAGATATTTTTTTATGTAAGACAATCTATGACGTCCTAGGAGAAAATATGGGGGAATTATTCTTATAATCCAGAATGACAATGATCTTTCTAAAATAGGGGTGGACATTACACTCAGATGTAACGATAGTAGAGAAGGATCATTTTTATTATATTGAACATATATTTTTTTTTAATTTTGTAAAGAAAAAACAAAGCCAAAAAAAAAAAAAAGGAAAAGAAAAAATAAAGTGAGGTTCCTGGGTAGCTTGGTAGGTTAAGCGTCCAAATTCGACTCGGTCACGATCTCATGGTTTGTGGGTTTGAGCCCTGCATCTAGCTCTTTGCTGAAAGCTCAGAGTCAGGAGTCTGTTTCAGATTCTGTGTCTCCCTCTCTCTCTTCTCCTTCCCTGCTCGCACTCTCTCTCTCTCTGACAAATAAATAAACATTAAGTTAAAAAAATTAAAAAAATAAAATACAGACAAATGAAAATTAGTGGAAATATTTGCACCACCAATAGAAACACAGAAGACAAATTCCCATAATGCTTGTATTGCTTTTTTTTAAGCCACACTGTTAAACAAAACAAAAATCCAATAGAAGAAATAGAGGTAAGAAAAAGGAAGTTCATCAGAAAACAAGCATAAATGACTTTTAAAAACTGTAAAGATGAACAACCACAATTTTAGAAAGCAATTGCAAATAAAAATGAAATACTACTACTCTTCTATTGGACAAAAACATTGGTAATGCACACTATAGAAAACGGAAGAGGAAAGAGGCATTTCAGAAATGTAATTGGCGAAATGGTACCTCTTCTTTGGAAGACAGTTTAACATGATAATGGTAAAAATAACAGTAATAACATTTATTGAGTGTTTGGCATGTTGGACAGACACTGATCTATTTCACATAGTTTAATTTAATTATTCCTCATAACAACCAAATGAAGTGGTTTATATTACTACCCCTCTGAGAAATCAGAGGCACAAGAAGATTAAGACATGTGCTGTGAATGGAGTAGCTGAATTCAAACTCAGTACTAAAAATTCAGTTTAAAATACCAAACTTGACAATATCCATAAAAACTCAACATATTTATACCTGTTATATGTACACCTTCATGGGCGTTAGGTTTTTCCCTACCACACAGAACAAGGAAGGACTATGGTTTTAACAGGGTAAAAGTGGATGTCTCTCCCAAATCAATGAACTTTGGAGGTATACAGCTCAAGTCTGATTGGGCAGCTGTATTCTATGAAGTGCATAGAAATCTAGTTCCTACCAGCTCTTGCTGGAAGAATCTCAGTTCACTTTCCATCCAAACGGTTTGGCCCTAGAGTTCATGATCCAAGGCAACATGTGAATGACATCAAAGAAAAAATAAAGGACACAAGGCCCACAGCTGTCTCAACTTTCTCAGAAGCTGCCACATGACACTTCCTCTTATATTGCTTTGGCTGCCAGGGAAGCTGGGGTATGTAGTCCTAATTCTGAGTGCCTGTAGGCACAGCTCAACGCTGGTAATAACCTGCAAGGGAAGGAGGTGGAGGAATGGATGTGGAAGAGGTTCTTTCTGTCCTACTGATACCACAATTCCAGTTCTAGGAAATTTCCCAAGATTTTTACATTACAAATCTTCCTTGATTTAGGATGGAGTCACCTCTAGATAAAACCAGTGTGAGTGGAAGTTATTCTAAGCCAAAAATGCATTTAACACGCGTAATGTGCTGAATATCATAGTTTAGTCTAGCCTCTATTATGTGTGTTCAGAATAGTTGCATGAGCTGAAATTATGAGACATCATCTAACACACAGCCTATGTTACATTAAAGTTTAACTGTCTCATGTATTTCAGTGAATACTGTGTTGAAAGCATAAACACAACGGTTGTGTGAGTACAGAATGGCTGTAAGCATATAGATTGTTCACCACCATGATCATGTGGTGGACTGGGAGCTGTGGCTGGCTGCTCTGCCAGGCATCACAGGAGAGGGTCGTATCGCCTCTCATTACCACTGGGAGAGGTCAAAAACTTAAATTTGAAGTACAATTTATCTTTGAAAACGTTTAATGTTTATTCAAGTTTTGGAGAGAAAGAGAGACAGAAAGAGTGCGAGCAGGGGAGGGACAGAGAGAGAGGCACACAGACACAGAATCTCAAGTCAGCCCCAGGATGCAAGTTGTCAGCATAGCCTGAGGCAGACTTGAACTCACGAGCCGTGAGATCTTGACATGAACTAAAGTCAGATGCTTACACCACTGAGCCAGCCAGGTGCTCTTCAAGGACAATTTCTAAACAATGCTATCATTTTCACACCATTGTAAGGTCCAATAACTAGAAGTCAAACAATATTAAGCCAGGGACTGCTAATCCTCCATTCATCCTTGCAGATATATTTTTGATCATCCTATGCCTGCCAGTAAGCTCACGTCCATGGACTGCATCGTTGAAGCTTTCTTGTCCTCTGGCTTCCATCCATAGTTGGCAGGTATACGAATAGGTAGCCAGAGAGCAAAAGAAAAGCAGTCATTATATGTACTCTGAACTCTGGAATTTTGGCAGTGGCTTATTCCTCAGTCTATGGCCACATCTCCTGTTAGGTGGCTTCTCTCCCAGCCGTGGGCTCATTGGCTTCTAGTAACACTTGTCCTTTCCTTGTCCCCTGGTGCCTGGGAGAGGTGACGTCTTCTCTTGCTCGTCCCCAAAGACTCAACCACTTAGTTTGGAGCCCGTTTTTCTCACCAGCACCTGTGTTCATAGTTTCTCCATTAAACTCTTTCCAGATAAGTTTTTCAAGGCACCACTCACACTCTGCTGGACTCTGGCAGGCAAACATATGTACAAGGACTTTCACGGCAGCATTGTTTTCTATAGTCGTAGACTACAAACAAATTAAATACACATAAACAAGGGACACATTAAATACCTCTAATGCAAACACGGTAGGAAATACCATGAAGTATATTTAAAAAATAATGTCCCATTGGACCTGATACTTTAATTTTTAACAGGGCAAATCTCATGTCAAACCTTTTCACAATCACAAAAATCATGTACCTATAAAATAGAGAGGTGTAGATAATATCTTGCTACCAGCTATATATATATATATATTTTTTTTTTTTTCATGTGAGATACGCATATTATATACTTTGAGATTCTGGAAAAAAACCCTACAAACTGTTAAAAGTGGTCTTCTTCTGGGGAAGAATAATGGAGGCCTAGTGAAGACATAGATTTACTTTCATTGAACAACTTGTTTTGCTACTATATGAATTTTTACCATGTGTATATTACATTTAAAAGCTCGTTAAAGGAAAAAAAAAGGTTTCCTTAGGATACATATAGGGAAGTTTATGAATATGACAATAACACTCCTCTGATATTTCAATATTGCAGTTTGGATCCCAACTTCCTCCCCTCCCTACTCTGCCCCCCCTTTTCCTCTCCCTCCATACAGGGTCACTAAACTCTCTTTTCTCACACAGGACAGCACTTCCGGGACTACTGTGGTCCTTGCTGTGTGTTCCCCAAGTTGTCACGGCTCTCACTGCACTTGAGGTTCATCATGATCCAGAATCATCTTACATTATATAGTTCTTATAGCTAAGCTTTCAAGGCTTGGCTTTTTAGGAAATTAAACTACCTTTCATATTTCTTCAAAAAAATCTTACTCTCAGCTGACAACTCTTAGAATATGGTAAATTCTCCCACGATTGGCTAAAGGACTCTCCAGTTGAATTCAAATGCTCTAGTGTTACTCTGGATTGAATTCATAGGAACAAAAGTCTTTATTGACCCTTTGTCTTCGGACCCATTCCTTCCTTTATTTCTCAATTGAGCATCAATTTATTGAGTGTCTATTTTATTCCCAAACTGTAGGAGGTGCTAGAACTTAATGAATGGATAGTCCTGGTCCACAGAAATATTAAGTCCTATGGGAGACATGAAAGTGTAAGATGTGTTGGGGCACCTGGGTGGCTCAGTTGGTTAAGGGGCCGACTTCAGCTTGGGCCATTATCTCACAGCTTGTGAGTTCAAGATCCATGTAGGACTCTGTGCTGACAGCTGAGAGCTGGAGGCTGCTTCGGATTCTACACCTCCTTGTCTCTCTGCCTCTCACCCACTGATGCTCTGTCTTTCTCTCCTCCAAAAATAAAAATACATAAATAAATAAATAAATAAATAAATAAATAAATAAATAAATAAATAAATAAATAAATATTAGGAAAAAAATTATGTGTAAGAGGTGTCAATTGAAGTGTGTATAGAGTTTGAGTCCGGGCATAGAAAGAGAGTGTTGGATCAGGATAAGTAACTAGAGCAACTTTCTAAGAGTATGATTGACGGTGGGTAGTAATAAAAGGTGAGTCGGGGTGCCCTAGGAAGACTCGTGAAAGGGACGTCATGTAATGCATTGGAAACAACGTAACTTAAAGCAGGAAAGCAGGACCCTTGAAGTAATGTATGACCTTTGATAGAAGATTATAATGGTGAGTTAAGCTGTCAGATAACATCATCAGTGTCATCATCACCCTGGAAAGAATCAAAAGGGAAGGGGAAAGGGATGAATTAAGAGTGTCTACTACATCACCAGACACATTAAAGATGCTCAACATCACTAATCAGAGAAACCTGAATCAAAACCACAAAGACGCAGCAATTCACACCTGACAGAATGCCTCGTATCAGCAAGACAAGAAATAACAAGTATTGGTGAGAAGGTAAGAGAAAAAGTAACACCAATGCACTCTTGGTGGGAATGTAAATAGGTGCAGCCACTCTAGGAAACAGAATGCAGGTTACTCAAAACATTAACTCAGAAATACTATGTCATCCAATAATTCCACTACTGGTATTTACCCAAAGAAAAGGTAAACCCCAATTTGAAAAGAGGCATGCACCCCTGTGTTTACTAAAGCATTATTTATGATAGCCCAGATATGGAAGCATCCCAAGAGTCTGGCAACAGATGAATTCATAAAGAAATGTAGTGTCCATATAATGGAATATAATTTAATTTTTTTAAAAAAAGGAATAAAACCTTGCCGTTTGCAACAACATGTGTGAACCTAGAGGGTATTATGCTACGTGGGATTATTCCGATAAAAGGAAATACCATATAATTTCACTTTTATGTAGAAGCTAAAATACAAAACAGAAAAAGAAACAGACAGATTCTTCAATACAGAGGACAAACTTGGTTACAAGAGGAGAAGTGGGTGGGGTGTGTAATATAGGGAAAGGTGACTAAGAGTTACAAACTTCCTGTCATAAATTACATAACTTACAGAGATGAAAAGTACAGCACAGGAAATATAGTTGATATTATAACAACACGATATGTTGAAAAATGGTGACTACATTTACCACGGAGAGCACTGAATAATGTATAGAATTATCAAATCGCTACTTTATACACCTGAAACTAAAATAACACTGTATGTAATCTATACTTCAATAATAGAAAATTAAAAATGAAAAAAAAAGAGCATCTATTACCGTTGTTATCTGGGAAATAAAAAAAAAGAGAATAGGTTAGAGATTTGATAATTATTTTAGCCTGCCTTAAAATACGTACCAATTAAGATGCTGCATCTAAACATACCCATGGTGATGGGGAAGACATCTAGGTATAAAACATATTATAAATAGGTATAAATAGGTATAAATAGGTATAAATAGGGCATATTATACATGTATACATATTATACATCTAGGTATACATATTATACATATTATATGTATACATATATATGTATACATATTATACATCTAGGTATACATATGTATATGTATGTATACATATATATATGTATATGTATACATATATATGTATACATATTATACATCTAGGTATAAAACATATAAATAGGTATAAATAGGTATAAATAGGTATAAATAGGGCATATTAAGGAATTTGCTGATAGTTGATCATGAGGGAGTCTAAGGGCATGAACAATTGGCCCAGGACCAGTAAGAATGCAAAGGTGGGGGCAGGGTGTGGATAGGAAAGGTGTTTTCTCTCATGCTGCATGTGGGGGAACCACAGCTTGGAAGGCAGTGATGGAATAACTTTTGCATGTTACAAAGTCCACTCTAAGCGGAGTAGTGATATGAGCTCCATCATGAGGCTCCACTGATGCCAAGCAAAATACGGAGGGGTGCGGCATAGAGGAAATGTGGTTGCCATAGTATCCACAGAAGTGAGCTACTAATTGAATCATACTGGTGAGGAAATGAGAGGAATTACACTAGGATAAAGAATAAAAAATGGAGGAGGAAATTTTGGGAACATGTGCTCGTTTGAGGTTCTTTGTGAGATGACGTCTTCACAAAGCGTAGGACACAGTCAAGAATTGGAATGACTCAATGTCCAATTTTTACTTATACCCTCTCCCTATATTCAGTGTGATTTTACTCTACTATTTAATGCCTGAACCTCTTGTCTCCTTCCTACTCCAACCTTGCCTAGTTAATACCTACTCACTCTTTAAGGATTAGTTCAAGATACCAACCCATCTGAAAAGTCCCTTTCAACACTTCATCTCCTTCCTCTGAAGGCTGAGTTACATGGATTTTCCCTTCACACTCTCCACATGCTCCATGCATCTTTGGACCATTACACCATAATATCTGTCTCCCCTACATGATTGTAAGCTCCTTGTGATGGTAAGCGCCTTGTGTTAGGGTCTACCCCCTCATCTCTAATGTCCCAAGCATATAGCACAGTGCTTCGTAGGACTCAGTTGGCTCTCAGTGATTGCCGAATGAGATAATGAATCTAGAGTGGGAATAGGAACATTCTTGTCTCTCATACTGCGGTTGGGGTTGAAAGTTGTGTTGAAAGGTGTCATTATGAGGTCTGAGTGAGAGTTTGAAGGTGTCTACAATCTACGTTCTATCTATGAGAAAAGAGCCATTTCCCAGGGAAAGGTGAAAAAGATAGGTTGAGGGAAATGATGGAGGTATGGAATAGCTGCTGTGGGGAGAAGACCGCTTAAGATTGGCAAGAAGCTCTGGGGGTATGTTGACATCCGCAACCATAAAATTAGAGTGAGTGACCCTAGTGACTGTGAGTCCCTGTAACAGTTCACTGGGCTGAGTGACACAGAGGATGGGCTGACAGGGTGGATGACTCATCCAAGCTTCAAGGCCACCAAAGCAGATGCAGCAGAGGACTAGGACGCTCCAGCACAAAGTGACATACTGAGGTGTATACACTGCATTTGGTAGGGAAGTGGAGCCACAAGGGATGATATGCAGGGAAATGAGACGGAGGAAGGAGGGACCACAAGTCTCTATCGGGCTGAAGAAGAGAAGTTGTGAAGTCAAGTAGTAAGACACCTGGGTAGGGGAGGTTATCTTCTCAGATATTGGCACGTTGAGTTTGACATTCTAGCAAGAGACATCTGGATGATCATAGAGCTCAAATACCATCACGGAAGTTAGCTACTGGAGGAAAGTGACTCTTAAGGTTGTGGGAGCCAGAAAGTTTAAAGAACCCTGAAGCTACATTGCTAGAGCAATTTTACCAGGATTCTGAAATTGCCCACAACAGAGGTAGGAGCAACATGAGAAGAAAGAAGAGTAGGAAGGGACTCCAGAAATTTCCATGAAGAAAAGGGTGGCACTCTGGGATTGAATAGATGGACTAAGGAGGTGAAGGCAGGAATTGCAGGGGAGCAGAAACATCATGGTCTGGAGGTGGTAACAAGGGGCCTGTAGATCACTATCCAGCCTCTTCCTTAATCCTGAAGGAATTTTCTCTCTACTGGAGCAATGTCTCCAACCTCTAGAACCTACACGGCATTTATCTTTGTTCCTCATTCTGGCATCTTGATTCTGTTTGCTGAGACATCTCTTAAATGGAGTCCCCAGTGTGATTCTTTTTTTTTTTTTCACGGGCATCACTACATGTCCCAGAATGTTATGACATCAAAACGAATATGGCCTGTTTTTCATTCCTTCATGTGACCAATGGGACCAAGTCTACTGGACGTAGACTGAGTTTCACTCCAAATGATGATGGACTCAACATGCTACTTTGCCCAAGAAATATACTTGTATATTAGATGATCCTCCCAGAAATAACAGTGTTACCCAACCCACCCAGCAGACTTGGCAAGTAAGGCAGCCTGCTAAGAACACATAAAAATGCCAACATGTTTTCTAGTGATGCATCTTTTAGCAGGTAGGCAGGTAGTCCAAAGCCAAAGAAGTAAATTATTTTAAGTTAGGGAATGAAAGGAAGGTAAACTGCCATAAAGGTATGTTAAACTGTTGGGAAAAAGAAGTAGAATATGAGTGTCATAAATTCACAATCATTCATACAGGACATCATACATATATTCCAGGAATTTTAAGATAGTAACATGTGGTTCATATGGTAGGGAAAGCTCCACTATTGCCACTCTCTTTATGCTCTGCCAATAACGTGGTCACCATGAAAGCTGCCTGACACCTACTAAAAAACGCAATTAATAACATATGATAATGGAGCGCCCATGAAATACCATGGTAGACATGTGTGGGCAGAGGTTAGGAAGCCCAGAACATGGTCCCTGTCCTTAAGAAACCTGAAACGTAAGGGAAAGTGAAGTGAAACCAATAAGAGTTAAAACCTGTGTTAAAATAACTGGTTGACTTCTAGTCAGCATCAAGAATCAGACATGTTATTTCTGTGGAACGGTGAACATCGCCTCTGTGTTAGAGAGTTCTCTTGAGTTTTACACTGTTGCGAAAAACTGGCCTTTTCTGAGCCTTGGCAATTCCCAAACTTGTGCATTGTGACACAAGCCTGTCAGATCAGAGGCCTCCTTATATGCTGCTTCCTGCAGAATGAGCTGGCAGTTTTATCTGTCGTCCACACCACCTGGCTTAGCAAATTAGATCATATTAGGGCTATTGTCTCAGAGACAATAAGAGGCATCTGTAACTGAAAGAGACCATGATGATATCTTCTAAAGAGACTATGAAGAGTAGAAAGGTCAACAAGACGAGTATAACTATCATCAGTGGTTTTTTTTTTTTTTAACCCGTCCTTCTCTTCCTCTGTTATACAGGCTACCCTTTAGTAAAATCTATAAAATCAACACATTTCTTTTATCTTGGCACAGAGTGTTGTGAGAAAGAGTAACTTACATTATGCAGCACATTTTTATGTACAAAATCCTTCTGCATACATGAACTCTTTTGGTCCTCAAAGCAAACACTATAGAAGTAAGAATTGTTGACACAATTTACAGAAGTTCATTTGGGGTTTCGGCTCCATTCACTCCACCACTACAGGTGAGGAAACAGTTACCTTTTCCACTCTCATGAGCAGGAGTTCCCCTCCTTATAGATCAGACAAGTCTTGTTCTAAATGTCACCCCTGTTTCGAGGCTCTGCCTATCCTACCTGCCAATTCTTTCTACTAATTCTCTCCATTCAATTCAATTCAATTCAATTCCATTCCATTCCATTCCATTCAATTCAATTCAATTTATTCAATTCAGTTCAGTACATTCGATTCAATTCAACTCCATTCAATTAACTCAATTCAACTCAATTCAATTGGCAATTAACAAGGGCTACCCATAAGTCAAACTGCATACTAGGAACTGCAATGACCAAATTGACCCCCTCAAGGAGTGGCCAAATTATCTAGGGAGACAGGCACGCAAATTATTACAATATGGCAAAAAGTACAGTACGGGGCACTGCACATGGTACCACAAGAGTTCCAAGAATTGACTAATTAACTCTGCCTGGTGGGATTAAGCACGTAATGGTTGACGCAAAGTTGAAATATGATTGATGAGGGTAGAGAGGGCTTCTCAGGCAGATGCAAACTTACCTATGCCAAGGGAAAGAAGTGGGGAACCGCAGGACGTTCAATCTACTTCCTGCACATAGCAACATCCTATATAATTGGAGGAAAGCAGCACAAAACTTACTTGATGGCCACTGACAAAAGTGAGGTCAGAAGGCTACTTCCTCACACCCCTAGACCTCTAGTTCACAACTTCCTTCTCCGCAAACTTCCAACTGTTCCCAACCCTTCTTCACTCTGGTCTTATAACTTTGCGTATTACCGCAGTGAGAAAACCAGGTCAGTGATAAGAGATTTTGCGAAATGACCTATCGCATCTACCATTCCATCTACATCTATTTCCTTATGCTCTGCTCTCACCAACATTAATATGAAGGATCTGTTCATTCCTCTCTGAGCCAATTATCTTTTGGACACTAGACCAAAGTCACTCTTGCCCTGTTAAGAACATTTCTGTCAGCAATTCTCCCCCAATCTGCCATATCATCATTTCCATCAGCAATATGGAAATTACAAAAATGCTTTTATTTCTCAAATTTTAGAAAGGAAAAGCAAAGCCCTTTCTTGACCCTGCTCCCTTCCCTTCCCACTGCTGCCTCACTTTTCTCCCTCATTTGGTCACAAGGCTCCTTGAAAGAATTGCCTTACTCCCTGTCTACAGTCATTCTCCTCCAATTCTCTGTTGAATCCACTCCCATTCGGCTTTTCCCCGGTGCTACTGAAATGGTTCTCATCACATGTCAATGACATCCACTTTGCAAAACACAGTGATTATTTATATTTTAATAATTTTTCAAGTGTATGTATTCATTTTGAAAGAAATGGAGAGTGAGCAGGGGAAGATATGAGACAGATGGAGGCATAGAGAGAATCCTAAGCAGACTCCACACCGTCAGCATGGAGCACGACCTGGGGCTTGAACCCACAAACCATAAGATCATGACCTGAGGTGAAACCAAGAGTCAGACATTTAACCAAGTGACCCCCCCATGTGACCATGATGATCATTTATTTGACCTCATCCTATTTGACTTGCCATCAGCACTTGACCAATTTGATACCTCCTTCCTTGAAACACATTCCTTACCAGGCTTCCTGGACTCGAGAGCCTCCTCATGTCTCGCCTATTCCTTCAGTGGCCACTGTGTCTAGTTTCCTTCGCTAGGTTTTCCACATCTTGCAGTACTTTAAGAGTTAGAGACCCCAGAGCCCAGTCCTTGCATGTCTTCTCGCTCATCCATTCTCACTCCCTAGCTGATCTCATGCGATCGCATACTAAGTAATCCAGCCTAGAGTCCACACTAAACTTCTTAGTTTAAACTCCAGATGCCTATATCTAACTACATTCACAAAAAGGCAGCTTGGATGTCTGATAAGCATCTCAAAATCACCATGTTAAAAGAGCAAGTCCTGATGTTTCCCCTAAAAACCATCATCCCTAACAGACAACTTAAAATTACCACCAACATGTGGTCCAGCCCAAAAAAACAAATACAAAAACAAAAACGAGAACAAAAGAACAAAGAAACACAACAACAACAACAAAAAAAAAACAAACTTGGTGTCATCTTTTATATCTGTTTTTCTCATACCTTATATTCGAACCACAAGCAATCCTATTATATCCACATTTATAGTATACACATGATCATAATTTTCTCACTATGTGCCTTTTTTCCATCCTTATTCAGGATGGAAGTTATTTCAGGATTAGTATAGTAACCTCCTTATTTTGTTGCTGTTGTTGCTTGTATGCTTGCTTCCCACTCCATCCTGCTCCCCAGACAATAGTCAGAGTGATTTGTTTAACCTACAAATTAGGGTCCCCTGGGTGGCTCAGGTGGTTAGCCATCTGACTCTTGATTTTGGCTCAGGTCATGATCCAGAAATCATGATGTCATGGGGTCAGAACCTGCATTAGGATCTGTGCTAGGCATCAATTAGGCATGAAGCCTGTTTGAGATTTTCTCTCTCTCTCTCTCTCTCTCTCTCTCTCTCTCTCTCTCTCTCTGTCTCTGTCTCTCTCTCCCTCTAAACCCCTGTGGGCACTCTCATTAAATTTAGATAGATAGATAGATA
Source organism: Puma concolor (assembly GCF_028749965.1). Classification (NCBI taxonomy): domain Eukaryota; kingdom Metazoa; phylum Chordata; class Mammalia; order Carnivora; family Felidae; genus Puma; species Puma concolor. Next base: position 64,412 of record NW_028240268.1, read on the forward strand.
GATAGATAGATAGATAGATAGATAGATAGATAGATAGATAGATAGATAGATAGATAGATAGATAAAACAAACTCAAATGTGAATTTGGTCAGACTACTCAACTGACTTTCCATCTCATCGAAAATAAAAGTCAAAGTCCTTATAATGACTTTCACATTCTTCATGATATGCACCCCACACATGCCCTCTCTGACTAAAGAAATAAATGAGTTAATGAGTGAATGGTTGGTAGAGAAGAGGAACATAAGATTAGATTAACCTTATAGAATTAATCAGATGATGAGCAACATTATAACTAAGCCAAGAAGTGTCTTCAGGTTTATTTGAATACAATGGGTAGTCATCAACGTCATTCGGGCAAAATAACTATCTCCTGTTAACTGTTTCTAGGATCCAATTCACATGTCACCTTCTACATTAATCCTCACTCTTTACTAATCTCCCATTCCCACATGAAATCCATTCAAAGGAAACTTTGCTACTCCTTTAATGTGTCACATTTTCAATCTTCCATGTGTTGCTCTCTCTCTCCCTCTTTTTTTTCTTGCCTGCAATGCCCTTCCTTACTCTGTTGATTTGAAATATGTCTTCTCTAGAAGACTCACGTCAAGTGACTCTCATTTTTTAAAGCACTCCCTGGGTGCCCTAGAGAATCATGTGTTTTCTTCTTTGCAATTCCATAGTACATTTATACACCTCTATTACAGATGTTATCAACTCAGTATAGTTAATTTGTTTACACAGTGGCAAATCCCTGGATACCAAGTCCATTATTAGTTCTAGGTAAGACCTCTGTTCTTTGTATACAGTGCCTACAACCTAGTCCGTGCTCAATGCATGCTTGATGAATGGAAACGAGGCAGGAGAATAGAATGAAAATTAGTAGAGGGAATATATAAGAGAAACCAGGAGAGTCAAATGTTATCAAAAACAAAAGAAGAGGTATTTTCAAGAGGTAAGGTGTGGTCAGTTCTTTAGAGTTTGGTGTTTGGTTTACTTGTGTTTGGAATAAGATACAGGTATCATCGCATTTACCAAGTAGGAGGTATGTGGAAATAAAATAGTCAAATTTCAGTAGCATATGGCAGAAATTACCTTATATCCAAGCAGTGACTTAATATGAGCAATTGTGTGTTCAAACCATCAGGAGAAGTGTTAGTTAAGTGGGGTGTACACTGCACTCCCAGAATCCAAAGACAACCCTGCAGAATTGTCTTGCCAGAATAACCCCAGCAGACTCACTGGTCTGTCCAGGCAGACTCACTGGTGTTCTGGGCCTAGGGTATCACTAGGTAAGAGTCAAGTGTCGGTAGGTTGGGTTCTTATCTGGAGAAATCTACTTCTGAGATTATTTGGGTTTCGGACAATTAAGTTCCTTGCAGTTATACAACTGAGGTCTTCATTTTCAGATTGTGGGATGGCCAGCCGGAGAAAACTCTCTGCTTTCTATGGGTTTATGATGCATGGGTTCATGATGATACTAGGTTGATCCAGAAAATCTCTCTGTATAATACAACACGACTATAGAAATGATCTCTCTTCATATTCATGGGTTGGCAGCTTTAAGGTATGGAACGTTTGGGACTATTTTTTTTTTTTTTTAGAATAATGTCTACCACATTCTGTTTAAAAAAAAAAAAAAACAGCTGTAGAACCAATAGATAATACTTTTCACCTTCTCAATTAGTAAGATTCAACAGAGAAAAATTCTCTTTCTCATATATACATATAATATATATTATAATATACAATATATTTATATATATATTTATATTTATTTATATTTATATTAATACATTCATATGTATTAATATAAGTATATTTATATATTTATGAAAATTTATTTATTTATTTATATATGTATTTATATATTTATTTATGTATTTATATTTATTTATTTATTTATTTATTTATTTATTTATTTATTTATTTATTTATTTCTTATAAGAAATTGGCTCCCATAAATATGGATGCTGACAAGTCCCAAGATCTTCAGGATGTGTTGGCTAGGTGGAAACCCACGAGATCTGATGGCATTGTTCTTGTCCAATGGCTGGCAGGCTTGAATCTCAGGTAGAGCTGCTGTTTCAGTCTGAATCTAGGGAAGAGACCAATGACCCAGTTGAAAGACATCAGGCAGGCAAGAGTAATTCCCTAGTATCCCTGGGAGAATCATCCTTATTGTATTCAGGCCTTCTCACTAATTACATAAGGCCCACTTACATTAGGAAAACAATCTGTTTTACTCACTGTACAGACTCAAGTATTTCCCATCACAAAACACCAGAAAAACATTTCACCAAGCATCTGGACCTCTGTGGCCCAGTAAAGTTGACACATGAAATTAACCATCATATCTTCCAAATTTCATGCAAGCGCATGAAGTGGATGAACCTAAGCCCTATCAAGAACCCAAGCTACAGAGGCACCAGGCAGCTTGATAAGGTGCATTAGCACAGCGTCGTTCAAATATTTATCCCCAATCTACTGTAAGGAACACATATTTCGCCACAGCCCAGTATAAGCATACACATACACATACACAACATATAAATAAATGAAATAAACAACATTTCATGAATTATTGGTTATCCGTACTAAGGGTAAATGTACTTTTATATTTTCTTTTTGGTTCTATTTATTTTAATCCATTCTTCCCTTGAGCCACAGCTTCATGACCTTCCAAAAAACAAGGCATAATTAGTAAGGTGTACTGACTTTCAGGGTCAATCTTTGGGAAGTAATATTCCTTCAGTTATATGTTTCACAATGTCTGACATGCAATACTCTCTTTGTTAAGTTGAATTGAATACAGAAAATGGGCTTCCAATACAGTCTTAATACATACTAAGAAAATTCTGAATCCTTTTATCGGGATAGGACCATAACTATCGAAGAAAATGAAACAACAGGTACCAAGAGATGCCCTTTGGATGTCTCCAACCCTATTCAGGAAGGCTAAGTTTACAAGCCCACTGAAACACAGGGGACCATTTCTTTCTTGGGGAAAATGAGCAACAACGGAATGTTCACGTGCAAAGAGCAGACAGGACTAATTATTACAAAGAGGTGTTGAAGCATGTAGAAATTTTCCACTTCTATGCCACTTATAATTAGTGCTTGTCTCCCTTGGATTATCATGTCAATGCATAAGGCACAGTTAGAAAACATTGTTACCCAACAATGGCAGCTCTCAGGTTTCATGTTTCTGTTATACACCCCCATAGGTTGAACTGTGTCTCTGCAATAGTTAAGGCCCTAGAGAAGAATTCACCCACTTTGCACCACTCACTCTCCCTGATTAAGCTGTTCTGCAGGGAAACGGCTTACTTTTTTAAATGCTTGCTTTTTGTTCCTTGATAAGCAGCAGACATATTTCTGAGTGCAGCATTTCTATTTAACTGTACTCATGCCCTAAAGAGATTCTAGGGATCAGCTCAGGGTATCCACTTGAATTGATCTTCTTCATCTCTATTGCAACATTACTGGCAGACGTTCACAGTCAGATTTCATTCTGTCGTTCTGAGAGAAACGGAGGAATTTGGCTTTCTGAACCAAGACCACATTATGGAATTGTCTGCACTCAGTTGCAAAAGATTGTGAATGAGGAGGAGACGGGCATTATATGATCCAGGATGTGAGGTTGTAGGGTTAGCTTATGGTGGTTGTAACCAAACCTTAATATTGTGTGGAGACTAGACAACCTTGAAATCCCTATAATGTGATGGTCTGGGGACTCTTACCATATAGATTGTCAAAAATCTTGTTATATGTCCGATACAGAAGCAATAGAACTCATTCACTTAATATAGATTTAATGAGCATATACTATGTGGTATTTAGAGCTCTACTCTTGTAGGAGAAGTGAATAAAGTACTCCAAAGATGATCAACGGGGCTCAAACAGACTCTGGTCTCTAGCTTAGAGACCTCGCTTCTGGGTTCTTCTTCCTTTGTTTGGTGCATGTGCGAAAACCCCCACACATAAGGAAGCTGACGACTATAAATTACCCTCCCCACTTTACTCTATGCTCAGACGTTTGGTGAGCCAAACTCTCTGACCAAACTCTCTGAGTGCCACTTGGTTTTTCCTCCAGTGTTCCAGCCTGGTTCGAAAACATACTAGATTGCTGACCAGGAAACCCAACCGCACTGGCCCATTGTTGCCCCCGGTTTGGGAGAACGGCGAGGTGGTGGCAAAGCAAAGGCTCGAAAGGGAGAAAGTGCATGACCTGCCTGAATTTCCGCAGCCTACTTCTCCGTTGTCTTAGGCAGGTCCTGCTCCATGGAACTGGTAAGGCCGGGGCCCCAAAGTGTCAGGCATACCCAAAAGAGCGGAAGGGGGACATGATCAATCCCCAGAGGACTTAATAGGTGTACCAGGTAGAAAATTTTGTGGAAGGAAATGTAATGGACTCTGGTGTGTATGTGTGTGTGTGTGTGTGTTTGTGTGTGTGTGTGTGTGTGTGTGTGTGTGAGAGAGAGAGAGAGAGAGAGAGAGAGAGAGAGAGAGAGAGAGAGACAGAGAGAGAGAGACAGAGAGAGAGAGACAGAGAGAGAGAGAGAGAGAGAGAGAGAGAGAGAGAGAGAGGATGTGCAGCTAAACCAGGGTTGCCAGTCGAGTTAGAGTTTGTGGCTTCATGGACGGACACCCTTAAGGACCCCAAAAGTCTGTGGAGTCTGAATGGGCTCCCCTGTGTCATTGTGAGAGTATAAAGTCAAGGGCGGTATCGGATCAGATTCCTTTCACAAGTCACAAAGCCGAGTCCACTATAGTCAAACCTCTCCTAAACTTTCCCTCAGGAATGCGACCAGAGGAGTATCTGAATAGTCCTCTCATCTGGCGGTATATCCTAACTTTGTCCGTCTTTGTGACAGCAAATATGAGAAAGAAATTAATAATGGGATGAAAACAGAGTAAGCCTACGATTTTAGAGGTCGTGATCAAAAATTGTTAAAAGGGGTTTTCAGGTTACCATGGGGTGACAACGACACCCAAGAAGTTAAGGAAATTTTGTGAACTAGAATGGCGCACATTCAATGTAGGATGGCCTCCAGAGGGGACGTTAGATGCTCAAATACTGCAGCTGCTTTGGCTAATAGACACTGGGAAACCAGGCCACCCTGATCAATTTCCGTACATCAACTCCTGGCTTGAAATTGCCCCAAGTCTACTGCCTTGAAGGTGATCATCATTAGCAAGCAGAGCCAGGCAAAGGTTTAGCCACCTTATCTGGAGGCTCCCCCAGGGAGCCAAAGAAGCGACCCACTACTGCTCTAATATTTGAAGGAGATATGGAGGAAGATATTGTCTTTCCACCTCCTCATGACTCTTCAAGCTCCCTCCCCCCTCCCCCGGAACTTGAGACACCTCCTGCATCTGTCTCTCCAGCCACAGCCAGAGTCAGTGCGTTGCCACCGCAGTCAGTGCCACCCATCTCCCCGCAGCTCTCAGATAACCCACCCCACATGGGCTATCAGCCAGACTGCGCCCCAGACCCAGACCTAAAACTCTCCAAATGTATGTAACTGAGACGAGAGAGCCTGAAAGACAGAATCAGGATGGACCAGTCCAGACCAGCCATTCCATGATGTGTTATCTACCTTTCTCTACAACCGACCTCCTCAATTGGAAACACAACACTCCACCATACTCCGAAAAGGCACAAGCAATGGTTGACTTGATGGAGTCCCTCTTCCAGACCTACTGACAGACTTGGGAAGATTGTCAACAGTTACTCCATACTTTGTTGAATTAAAAATAAGGATGACAGAAACATGACAGTACCTAGAAGATCACACATCTCCAGGAATCAATGACCCTATATCTGGGCTCAAGGTGCATGCCTGAAGAACACCCAACATGGTATTTCACCACAGAAGGAGGACAGGACCACGTCTGAGGATACCAGAAAGCCCTCCTTCAGGGAGTCTGAGCTGGAGTCAACAATCCCATGAACATGACTAAAATATCATCAGTCACACAGCACCCTGGGGAGTCTCCCAGAGACCACTATGAAAGATTCTGTGAGGCGTACCGTGTATACGTCCCGTTTGACCCCGTGGCACCAAATAGTCAACAGATGGCAAATACCTCTTTAGTGGCACAGTCTGCCCCAGATATTCGACGAAATCTCCAGATGTTGGAGGGCTTTGCCAGATGAATATCACTCAGCTGTTAGAGGTCGTCAATGCAGTTTTCATGAACAGAAATTTGCAGCTGAAAGAGAAGGGAATAGTAAAAAAGAAGGCCACCTTTCTCACAGCAGAACTAAAGAACAGATGCTGCTGTTTTTTAGCAGCATCGAAAAACCCCAACCACAAAAAGGGGGGAGGCCCATAGCCCCCTTCGCAAGGGACCAGTGTGCATACTGCAAAGGCAAGGGAAACTGTAAGAATGTCCGAATTGGATGGGGACCTCAAAACCCAGCCAATATCTGGAGGAACCTCGAGGTGAGAACCTTCTTGATCTGGCCGGGGTAGAAATGGACTGAGGGGGACCGGACTCTTTCTTTCTTGGCCCCCATGAACCCACAGCTGAAATGAGGTGGAGGGCTGAACAATAACTGTCATGGTTGATAATCTCTTCAACTGGGGCTGAATACTCCTTGTTTACTTCCCTGGTAGCGCCCATAGGCCAAAAGACAGCAAGCATACTTGTTGCGACTGGGAAACAGGTAATTAAACAGCCCTTCTGTCAAGATCAACAAGGTGCACTTGGGGGTCACAAGGCCCGGCATGAGTTCCTCTACTTACTTGACTGGCCGATTCCTCTCCTGGGCCGCGATCTACTCTCTAAACTTGGGGCCCAGATACCTTCTGACCCCACTGGACACACTAGCCTCCAATTAAACCGAAGGCAGAAGGAAACCTGGTCTTGACGATACCCCTGCCAAGGGAAGAAGAATGGAGACGGTTCTGTGCCCAGGTCTTACCTTGTCGCCCCTAAGAATTCAGGCTTACGTTCCCCTCCCTATGGGATGATGATAACCCGCCTGAAATAGCTTGGAAACGGGTCCCAATCATTGTTGACCTGATCCCTACAGCGCAACCTCAGACACCAAGGCAGTACCCCCTTCCACTAGAGGCCAGAATGGGCATACAAGAGCACCTGACCAAGCTCAGAGAAAGAGGTATTCTAACTGAGTGTCAATCAGTTTGGAATACCTCACTCTTGCCAAGCAAGAAGCCAGGAGGAGGACACCAACTAGTACAGGATTTGAGGTCCATTAGCAAAGTGACTCTTTCCTTACACCCAGTCATTCCGAACCCTCAGTATACTCTCCTCAGCCAAATTCCATGGTCAGCCAGAAGGGTTGCGTGCTTTGACCAGAAGGATGCTTTCTACTGCCTCTGCCTGGCTCCACAAAGGCAATCATTGTTTGCCTTTGAATGGACTGAGCCCGTTACAGAGTGCCAGATGCAGCTGACCTGGACACCACTTTCCCAAGGTATCAACAACTCGCCCATTCTTCTGGGGGAAGCCCTAGGTTCAGATCTCGCTGACATTCTGAAGGTAACCGCAGGATATGCCCTTCTCCAATATATAGAAGACCTCCTTTCCAGTGACACCCAGGAAGACTGTATGAAAGGTACACAGGCCCTCCTACAGCTCTGATCCTACTTTGGGTACCAGGCCTCTTGGAAAAAGGCACAGATTCGTCAGCAGCAGGTCCAATACTAGTCTCCCTCCTCACAAAAGGAAAAAGAGAACGAGGACCGGAAAGGAAGAAAGTGTGGCACCACACTGCCACAGTCCCAAACAAAACGAGGCTTGTGTGAATGTTTAGGGGCCAGGGGGTTCTGTCGCATTGGGAATCCTCAGATGCTCAGCCATAGTGAGTTCCCTCTATGACCTTTTGGAAGGACCAAACTGGGAGCTCCTCGCATGGGCTGAGGAGGTGAGGGCTGCTTTCACAGAAATAAAGTTGGCTCTGGGAGAAGCCCCAGCCCTTGGTTTGCCTGACATAGACAGACCCTTTAACTTCTTTACACACGAAAAGGAGTGCTCACTCAGAGCATGGTGCCTCGGCAATGGCTAGTGTTCTAACTGTCAAAAAAAAAAATTGATCCTGTGGCTGGAGGATGGCCCCTTTGCCTCAGACTTCAGAGCCACAGTCCTGCTCATCAAGGATGCAGACAAGCTCACACTGGGCCAAACATTTAATGTTAACGTCCCACACATGGTCGTGTGGCTCACAAGCAACCAAGGATATCATTTCCTCTCCATTTCTCAGCTGACACAATCCCAAGGCCTTCTCTATGAGAACCCAAGGCTCACTCTCAAAACAGTGTAAGAACACTAAACCTGGCCACCTTCCTTCCCACAGAGGAGGGAGAACCTGACCATGACTGTTCTGGAGTAGTGGATGAAGTCTACGCCAGCTTCCCAGACTTCCAAGACCATGGTATAACAAGCCCAGGGATCACCCTGTTCAGCGATGGGAGCAGGTTTTTAGAGGAGTGCAGCCAAAGAGCAGGGTATGTGGTCATCACTACCACAGAAGTTCAGGAAGCTAAGGCCTTGTCGGAAGGATGGTCGACACAATGGGCTGGACTCAGTACGCCTTAACCTGAGCCATCATCCTTACAAAAGTAAATGAGTTAACATCTACATCAATTCCATGTATGGCTTTGCTACTGTGATGTACATGGGGCCATCTATAGAGAAAAAGGCCTCCTTACCGCTTCAGAGAAAACTATCAAAAACGAGGAAGAAATACTAAAGCTTCTTGAGACCATATGGCTACCAGTCAAAGTAGCTATCCTACACTGTAAGGGACCTCAGAAATGAGATGACCCCATAAATCAAGGAAATCACCAGGCCGACAAAACAGCCAGAGTGGCTGCATGAGGTGACCTAGGTGAAGCTCCTACCTACACTCTGACTCTTGCGCCCCAGAAGGAAGCCTCCCCACCCATGGACACAAGTGAAGAAAGAAGTTGGGCTTCCACAGAAGGGGACACACTAAGCAAAGACGGATGGTGAGTCTTGTCCCATCATCTATGTGAAAGCAGCTAGTGAAGGAAGAGAACTAACTCACCCTCTTAGGGAAAACTGCTCTAGAGGTCCTCTTCAAAAATAACTACGGTATCAGCCAACTGCCGGCATTACGCCAGGCTGTCAGTGAATAATGTGTAACGTGTGCCAAAAACAATGCTTGCTCGGCCCCAAGGCCCCTGCCTGGTTCACAAAGGATGGACTTAGGGGTGGACTTTACCAACATACAACCAAATAAAGGGTTGAGGTACCTCCTTGTAATAATCTGCACCAATTTGGGATGCGTCCAAGCTTTCCAGACCAGAATGGGATGAATTCACGAGGTGGCCAAAGGTCTTCTATGGGAGATTGGGCTTAACCACACACAGTAATAATGGACCTGCGTTTGGAGCGGACATTATACGAACCCTAACAAAGTCCCTTAACATTGCCTGGAAACTGCACACTGCTTAACGCCCCCAGGGCTCAGGGAAAGGTAGAGCAGATGAACTGCACCCTCAAGGAAACCCTGGCCAAGTTCCACCAAGAGACTAGCCCCCATGGTCAGATTTGATTCGGCTGGTCCTCCTGTGTGCCCAATGCCCGCCTGGGGCACTGGGATTCTCCCCTTTTGAGTTATTATATGGGCGATCCTCCACCCGACCCCTACGCACACACACACATTTAGGAAAGCTCCCAGGAGATGTACACCAGATTGCACGCAAGGAAATAAGATAACAGCTCCAGAACTTGGGGGCAGTCCTAAACAAGTTAGAGACACACCATAGAGAGGGTCACCATTTCCTTAGGGACCCCCGTTCACTTCTTTCAGCCAGAAGACTCTGTGTGGGTCAAAGATTGGAAGAAGGAACCTCTTATACCATGGTGGACTGGGCCTCACACTGTTATTCTAACAACTCCTACAGCCCCCAAAACTTCAGGTATCACCCCATGGGTCCATCACTCCACAGTTAAGAAGTCCAACTCAGAAGAACCCACAACCTGGCGAAGTGATCCAGATCCAGTCATCCCGCTTAACCTTCCCTCAAAAGGGAACTGACCCCTGACGTGTCCAGCCGTGCTCCAGCCACACCATGGGAGATGACTGGTCTGCACACAGCAGAAGCTTGAGGAACAAATGCATGAACCAAGCCCAGGGATTTGAATGCAACTCTGGCAACACTTGCGCCTTACTGGTGTCATAAGCCTGGTCTTACTTCTTACTGTTGGGCTGATAGAGACTCCGCCAACAGGCTGCACATGGTGCAAAAGATGCATCCTGAGCCTCACGTACCTCCTCTGGATGGGAGGGTTCCAAGTATTGCCTGTATATTATGATAACCGCTCTCACCCTCACAACTGCAACTTATCCACTTTGCCCCCACAATTGTTTTAGGACAATAAGGGTGTCCAGGGTGTTCAGTACATTTCCCTCCCTCCACAAAGATTGCTACACGGGAAAAAACACCCACTCTGTATCAGTCACCTGGTGCCCCAAGTGCTAAGTATTGGACCGAGGATATAATCAAAACTATCACTAACCCATGTCACAACAAGGGCTTGCAGAGAGGGAAGCAAACTTGCTACACTTACCTTTCTCAATGGGGAATCTCACACAGGGGAGGGCTGCACTACAGGGCCCTTCAAAAAGTTATAAAGCATACCCAGGATAGGGTAATACAAGCCATAAAGGCGACCACTCTGCCAGAAGCCTACCAACGTTTGAAACTTCAGCCGTCAATCAGATGCCTACCAATTCCCTACTCCAGCATTGGGCCGACACTGCTCTACTAGTCCTCCATAAGATAGATAATCACATGCAAACCTGCTGGATGTGCTTGCCCCTCAGCCAGAGGACTTACTTAGCTACTCCAATCCGTTTGACCTAGGAATCTCCTGAAAACCTCAAAACCAACACCTCTGTCTTAATTGGACCCCTGGGCACTAGGGGTGCCAATGCCGACAATCTAATCCATACAGTCCCTGAATTCCCTCTCTAGGAGGAAGAGATAGAACCTTAATGAGGACTACAACCCTATGTTGCACCCTTGGGTGTTCTATCTGTGTTCTAATTCGGCCTATCGATGCTTAGAAGCCAACTGGACTCCGAAATGTTATTCCATCTTCCGGACCCCAGAGATATTTGTATACACTGAAGATCAGTTCCTAACAACCTTTAGCCCCAAGTCTCAGGCTAAACGGGCAGTCCCGCTACCCATTCTGATAGGGTCAGAAATTGTGACAGGAATAGGAACTGGATAAGGGGGCATAGTTTTATGCATAGGACTGTACCATAGACTATCTCAAGAGCTAAATGAAGACATAGAACGGGTGGCCAATTTTCTGGTAAATTTACAAAACCAAATAAACTCTCTGGTGGCAGTAATCCCCCAAAATAGAAAAGCCCCCGACCTCCTCACTTCAGAAAATGGAGGGACTTGCAAATTTTCGGGGGAGGAATGTTGCTATTTTGAAACCGTCAGAAATACTCACAACTAAGGTTAAGGAACTAAAACAGAAAATAATTAATAATAATAATAATAATAATAATAATAATAATAATAATAATAATAATAATAATAATAATTCAACATAGACAACAGGAAAGTATCAATCAATGGAACAAATTAGATCTCACGGATTGGGATCCTGGCTTCCTGCCCTGGCAGGGCCCCTCTTCTCCATAATTTTACTTGTACCCTTTGGCCCCTGTATACTGAATAACATAATACATTTTATTGAAAACACTGTTGCTCGCCAAACTACTGCAGGCATCTTAGCCTTCTGAGGGTACCAACCTAAAAAACTGAAAGGTGATACCTACTAAAAAGGTTTCTTAAAAGGCATAAAATGGGATAATGTTGGAGAAGTGAATAAAATACTGCACCAAAGATGGCCGCTGGGACTAAAATGAACTCTGGTCTCTGTCTTAGAGACCCCACCTCCTGGTTCTTCTTCCTTTGATTCCTGTGTGCAGGAAAACCATCACAGATATGGCAGCTGATGACTGTAAATTTCCTGCCCCACTTGCATTCAGCGCTCAGACGTTTGGAGAAACAGGGTCCTCTGAGCCCGCCGTTCCACCAAGATCTACAATCCAAAGAAGATCTCCGAGCGCCATTTGGTTTTTCCACCAGCGTTCCAGCCTGGTTCTGGATCATTATAAACACAGAAGTGAGCAAGACAGACCAAGTCCCTTCGTATACAGTATAAGGAGGTAGAGGACCATTAACTCGTAAACAAGTAATTAACAAGTGCACAAGGGTAATGGGGTGCTGGGACTCAACCAGCTCCAAGTTGTCGAAAGCAAACATATGCTATATCACCCATCTCATGTATGGATCATAGTTCTAAGTGTTGTGACATTTATAATTGATACACGTGATAACTGCCAGGGGATTTCCCCTTTTCCCAACTTACATTTATTTTGAAGAACTTAAGTGAGTTAATGAAAGATACTGGGGATTCCGAGAATCAATAGATGCTGGTGGACCAGGTTTGAAATAGCAGCCCCAGAGGTCAAAAGACACAATATCCAATCATGTTTTGTTTGTTTGTTTGTTTGTATGTTTGTTTTTACCAACTTCATTAATGTTTAACTGATATACACAAACTGTACATATTTAAAGTACGTAGTTGGTGGAGCACCTGGATGGCTGTCATTTGAGCATGAGACTCTTGATTTTGGCTCAGGTCATGATCCCAGGTTCGATTAAGCCCTTTATTGGGCTCCATGCTAAGCATGGAGTCTGCTTAAGATTCTCTCTTTCTCCCTTGCCTCTCTACCCCAGATATGAAGGCTTCCTCTCTGTCTCTGAAAAAAAAGGCCCTAATAAATAAATTATTTAATTAATAATTAATACTAATACTAATAAATACAATTGCATAATATGGTAAATTTTGGTCACATATCAACCAATGTATACATAACAAGGAAAAGAATATGTCTGTCACCACTAAAAATGTCCTTGTATCCCTTAGATATCCCTCCATCCCCCACGTCTTCCGGATTCCCATTCCTAGGCAATCTCTGCTCTGTTTTCTGTCCCTACATATTATCTTGCATTTTCTAGAATACTATACAAATAAAATTATATAAGACATAATCCTTATTATTTAGGAGTGGGGAGTTGACTTCTTTTACTTAGTATTTTGAAGATTATCCATAGTGTTGTGTGTATCAATAGTCTGTTACTACTTTGTTTATCCGTTCACATGTCAGTGGACATTTGTATTATTTCCAAATGTGGCGTATTTATTTCTTTTTCTGAGAGAGAGAGAGTGAGAGAGAGGGAGTGAGAAGGAGAGGGGAGTGTGGAAGGAGAGGTGGGGGAGAGATAGGGAAAAGGAGAGGGAGAGAGAGAGGGAGATAGAGAGGGAGAGGCAGAGGGGGAGGGAGAGAGAAAGAGAAAGAGAGAGTAGAGGGAAAGAGAAAAAGAATCTTAAGCAGCCTCCATGCCTAGTGTGGAGCTCCATGTGAGTCTCAATATCACGGCCCTGGGATAATGACCCAAGCAGAAATCAAGAAATCTACCAACTGAGGCACCAGGTGCTCCTTAGCCTATTGAAAACAAAGCTTCTATAAACATTCATTATTTCTTTTCTTTTCTTTTTGTTTCTTTTGTTTTCATTTCTTTTCTTCTCTGTTCTTTATTTTATTTATTTATTTTTTGTACGATCTTATACTTTGATCCCTCTAGGGAAAATATTTGAGAGTAGATTTGGCTGAGTCATAGAATAGGTTGCATGTTCAGCGTTTTAGGATACTGTCAAACTGTTTGCCCGGGTAGTTTTATCACTTTTACATTCTCATCAGCAGGGTGTGAGAATTCCAGTTCTTTCATATCCTAGCTAACACTTCAGAGCCCTGTCTTTTGATTTTAGACATCTTGTAGGCATGAAGTAGTAGTTTATCTCATTTATCTCATTGTAGTTTATATTTGCATTTCCCCTCATGATGCCGAACACATTTTATTTTATTTTTTTTTAATTTTTTTTTCAACATTTATTTATTTTTGGGACAGAGAGAGACAGAGCATGAACGGGGGAGGGGCAGAGAGAGAGGGAGACACAGACTCAGAAACAGGCTCCAGGCTCTGAGCCATCAGCCCAGAGCCTGACGCGGGGCTCGAACTCACAGAACGCGAGATGGTGACCTGGCTGAAGTCGGACGCTTAACCGACTGCGCCACCCAGGCGCCCCCCGAACACATTTTCATGTGTGTATCTGCTGTACATATATCTTTTTTGGTAATGTGTCTTCTCAAATCTTTTGCCTTTTTTTTGGATTATTTCCCTTCAGATTATTGAATTTTTCGGATTGCCCATATGTTCTAGATAAAAGTCCCATTTCACATAGATGATTGGTAAATATATTCTCCCAGTCTCAGTCTTGTGATTTCAAAGTCTTTGTTCGTTGAAAAGCAAAAGTTTTAGTGTGATAAAATCCAATCATATTTTTTTTCTTTTAATGAATCATATTGTTGGTGGTGTAGCTACGAAATGTTTGCCTAAGCCCAGGTCATAATGGTTTCCTACTTTAGGTACTTTAAAAATGTTATCCTACTGTATTCTAGATTGCATGGGTTCTGATGAGAAATCATTTCCCTCCCTTTCCCTGGATGAAAGCAATTTGATTGTGGGGTGCCTTGGTGTAATTTTCCTCATATTTCCTGTCCTTGAGGTTCATTGACCTTATTGGAACTATATATTTTTAGTTTGCATCAACCTTAACAACTATAAATTCAAATTAGTTTCATTATTTACTCAAATTAGTTTTCTTGTCTGTGTTCCTTGGAGATACAATTACATGTATGTTGGATGGTTTGCAGGCATATTTTGTCTGTGTGTTTCATTTCAGACGATTTCCATTGCTATGTCTTTAGGTTCATCAACCTTTTTTTTTTTTTCTGCACTGTCTATATGCCTTTAATTCCATTCAGTAATCATAGACCAGATTTCTTATTTTAGTCATTGCTTTTGTCATGCGAAGTTTGGTTTAGGTCTTACATACCACTTGCATGTCTCTATTTAACATGCTCATTCTGCTCTATAATTTCTTCGATATACTGATAATAGTTATAATAACTATTTGAGTGTTCGGATGTATAAATTATATCATTTGTGTAATTTCTGGGTCAGTGTCAGTTGAGTTCCCCTTCCTTACGTGTCTTATTTTCCTGCTTCTTTGCATACCCGAGAATTTTTTATGGGTTGCCAAACATGGTCAGTTTAAGCCTGTCAGTTGCTGGATACTTTTAGATTCCTAAAAATATCCTTGGTTTTTGTTTTGGACATAATTTAGTTACTTACAAATAGCTTGATCCTTTCAGGTCTTTCTTTAAAGATATTTTGGGCAAGGCACAGGCAGCACTTAGTTTAGCGATAATTTTTGTCCAGTACTGACACAAATTTCAAGTATTTTACAAATGGCATGTACATTGTGAGGTCTTCCACACTGGCTGTCAGGCATTATTCCTGACCCTGTATGGCAGTGGGTATTATTCCTTCCCCTGGTCTCAGTGTCCTCATACACAAGAGTTTATCAATATTCCATTGAATACCAAGGCAGACCAGTGTTGATCTCTCGAGTTCTCTCTGTGAACAACTTTCTCTTCTTTGGTACTCTGCTCTGTGAAATATAGCAGTCTTCCTGAATCTGTGACTACCCCCTCCACAATGCAGGGAAAATGTTGGGCTATGCCAGCTATCTCCTCTCTATACCACAGACTCAAAACCCAGCCTAGTCAATAAGCTAGGGCACTATAGGAACCATTTCACTTATTTCCCAATATCAGGGATCACTGCCCTTCACTGCCTCATCTCTGATATTTTGAGAACAGCTTCTTATATATTTTGTCTACGCTTTTAGCTGCTTCCATAGGAGTATAAATCTAGTGTTTGTTATTACATTTGGCTGGAAGTAGAAGTGTTAACACCAATTTACATTTTAGTATTGAGTCTTACTTCTCTGGCTTTGTTCTTTTATCTTTTTATTCTCCTTTGATGATAGATTTAATGTGGACATATGGAGAATGGCCATTGCTAGACATAGGGAGAAACTAGGGATGAGCTGGCAGATTGGAAGTATACTTAGAAAAGAGAAAAAAAGGAAAGAAAGAGAATATGCAGTCAAATCTTGAAGAAAGGAATTGATGGCGATTGTCAAAGCCATGTGAAATCCCAGCGCCCACTTTAACAGACATAATATGAGAATTGAAAATAATGTTTTCGACTTGGAAACCTTAATCTGCCAGTGAGCTTTACTAATTTTTACTAGTCTTCATAACTCCGTAACAAAGGCCAAGGTTTGGAATTTCTCACCTTTGTTTCTCAGAGAGAAAACACACCAATGTCACCCAGAAATCAGTGCTTGGGTGAAAACTAGACCTTTTAAATGATTTTTTTTTTTTACTGCTTTCTTCCCATGTTTCTTTAGCAGTGTTCGCCTTTCAAGATAAACTGTGGCACAGAAGAAAACACACTGGACACGGAGGAGGAGTCTAGGGTTGTTGTCTAACACGGTCATAAACAAGTTATGGGGAAGGCACTTGACTTTCCTAGGTCTCAATTTCCTCACCTGTAAATTGGAATAAGGAATATGAAGGGCCATTGTGAGATTAAATGACATGAGGCATGTGCCAGTTTTACAGAGCCTAACACTTAATATTACATGCAAGGGTCTGTGTATTATTTATTCTAGAGGGAGGGATTTGCATTTTTTTTCAGTGGAAGGAAAGAGATGAATATACAACTGGACTATCAAATAAGAGGTGGATAGAGGACTGGCTTACTGGTCTACCTCCTTGTACTCTTTCAGCCATCCTGGCCTTAGGCTCCCTCCAAATTAAAGCATGAGTGTCAGAAGACCTGACATTCCCCCGTAGATATCTGACCCCAGACAGAATATTAGCCTGTCTTAGCTGTTCAAATGAGGATAATGATGGCTATCATCTGTGGAGCACTTGTTCCGTGTTGTCAGGTGTTGGATTAAGCACCTTGCCAATAGTGTCATTTAATCTTTTTGACCCTTTCTTATTATTTCCATTTTATAAATTAGGCAACTGAGTTCCAGTTATGTTAAGTAATTGGTCCAAGATAACACACACACGAGTGGGGTGGCTGGGATGGGCACCAACTCTGCTCCTATGCCAACATGCATGCTCTCACCCATGTTACACTGCCTTCCCATGAGCGTGTTAAGGGTTTGGAAAGCCACCTCTGATAAAGTAACATGGAGTATGTTGGTGTCCTAGCTAAGATCTTTTTCCCTTACCTTACCGAAAACATTTTCATATTAACTGAAACACTAGTCCCTGCACAAGACACCTTTCCTCGAATTTCTCTTAACGCTATACACTGGTCAGAATATAAAAAGCAACGACTTCAGAACTTGAAAGTTAGCAATAGGAGGTGAATGAGGGAAGGGAAGAAAAACAAGAATAACCCTGTGATGGTTATTATTACGTGTCTACTTGAGTTGGCCGTGGGGTGCCCAAGACTAAACATTTTTTCTCGGGGTATTTGTAGAGTGTTTCTGGGTGAGATTAGCGTTTGATTTGGTGGACTCAGTCAAGCACTATCGTCCCCAGTGAGTGTGGGCAGCATTCAATATCCTGAGGTCCCGAAGAGAACACAGGGTAGAAAAAGGAGGAATCCATGTCCCACCGCTTCTTTTCTCAGCCTTAGAGGTTGATCCCGCTTAGAGGCAGAGCATTGGGTAGGGGTAGGTTGGTTCCCCGGAAGTACCTTCGGTCCAACCACCCACAGTGATGTGATTTCCCTCCAGGACTGAAATGAGGGCCCATGTGCGGTTATGGGTCAGGGCTAGCGTTGGAAGGGCGGAGCCAAACATATGTGTGGGCCAGACTGAAACTGGCTCTGGATCTCTTCCTCCAACTCCATCACGGAAGTGGAAATGTCATGGAGAGAGTGTGACTTCCACTCAGGATTTTCCCCAATGGTAATTGGCCCCAATCCATTATTTCTTTTAGACGTCCATGCTAGGTGCCTTTAGGGCCAGAGCCCAGGCCAGCGTTAAGGTTAGGTCCCAGCTACCTGCATGTAGATTTCCTGGTTTCCCAATACCATTTGTTGAAGAGACTGTCTTGCCCCCATTGTTTATTCTTGCCTCCTTTGTTATAGGTTAATTTACCACATAAGCATGGGTTTATTTCTGGGCTTTCTATTCTGTCCCATCGACCTATGTGGCTGTTTCTGTGTCACTACCCATACTAATTGGTTTACTTGAAGCTGTGTAGTACATCTTGAAATCTGGGATTTTGATACCTCCATCTATGTTTTTGTCCTTCAAGAATATTTTCACGATTCAGGGTCTTTTGTGGTCCCATACAAATTTTAGTATTAGTTGTTTCAGTTCTGTGAAAAGTGCCTTTGGTATCTTGATAGGGATTGCATTGAAACTGTAGATAGTTATGAGTAATATGGACATTGTAATGATATTAATTCTTCCAGTCCATGATCATGGGATATCTTTCCATTTGTTTGTGTCATCTTCAATTTCATCATTGACTTATAGTTTTCACACTACAGGTCTTTCACTTCTTTGGATAAGTTGAATTGTAGCTATTTTACTCTCCTTCTCTTTTTGGTGCAATTATGAACGGTGTTGTTTTCTTAATTTCTCTTTCTGTGACTTCATTATTATTATATAGAAACCCTACCAATTTCTGTGTATCAGTTCCGTATCTGCAACTTTCCTGAATTCCTTTATTACTTCTTCTGGTTTTGGGGGTAAGTTTTAGGGTTTTCTATGCATATTCTTATGTCATCTGCGGATAGTGACAGTTTAGCTTGTTTACAAATGTAGATGACTTTAATTTCTTTTCTCTTATCTGATTCCTGTGGCTAGGACTTCTAGTGTTATATGAAACAAGAGTGGCAAAAGTAGACATATTTATCTTGTTCTTGATCTTAGATGGAACACTCTCAGTTTTTCACCATTGAGATGTTAGGTGTGAACTTTTTAATATAAACAATATAAAAATAATATTTTCATGTATTGAGGCATGTCCGCCCCCCCCGACTTTGTTGAGACTTTTACCATGCATACATGTTAAATTTTGTCATATGCTTTTTCTGCATTTATTGGTATAATCATATGATATTTACCCTTCGTTTTGTTGAGGTGGGATATTATGTTGATTGATTTGATGAGCCATCTTTTTTTCCCTGGAATAAAAGCCACGTAATCATTTTAGTGTGTTGTTGAGTGGAGTTTGGTAATATTTTATTGAGGAATTTAAAGTCTATTTGGTTTGATATAGGTGTTGCTACCTGGTTCTGAGTTGTTGTTGTTGTTTGATGTTATTTTTGTTGTCCTTGTTGTTGTTTGCTTTCATTTGCATGGGAAATGTATCTCCATCCCTTCACTTTCAGTCTGTATGTGTCTAGGTCTGAAGTGGGTCTGTGCTAGGGAGCATATGGATGAGTGTTGTTTTTTATCCATCCTGTTACCCTATATATTTTGACTGGAGCACTTCAGCCGTTTATATTTAAAGTAATTGTTGACCGTTATGTACTAATTGTAATTTTGTTCTTTGTTTTCCGGTTGCTTTTGTAGTTCTCTGTTTCTTTTTTTCCGTACTCTCTTTCTTTCTCATAGATTAATTGGTGTTGTGCTTTACTTGGGTTTCTTTTTCCTTATTTTTCATGTATTTTGTGTTTTGAGTTTGTTATCACAAGGCTTACATATAACATCCCAAGGAACAGCAGTCTATGTTATTTTGGTGGTCTCTTAAATATACACACATTCGAGAAATTTAAGAAGACTAACCTTTGGGGCAACTGGGGGGAGCAGTCAGTTAAGTGTGCGATTTCGAGCTCAGGTCATGATCTCACAATACGTGAGTTTGAACCGCATGTTGGACTCTGTGCTGACACCTCAGAGCCTGGAGCCTGCTTCAGATTCTCTGCCTCCCCCACTCTCTGTCCCTCCCTGTTAACACTCTGTCTCTCTCTCTCTCTCTCTCTCTCTCTCTCAAACATGAAATAAAACATATATTTTTTAGTAAAATAAAATACGAACTGACTTTTTTAAGTCCCTCCTCCATATTTTATGTGTATGTTGTCATTATTTACATCTTTTTATTCATAATTCTGTAATATCTAATTATGATTTTCCCGGTGAACAATTCTTGCATTGCTGATTAGTGGTGATAAACTTCTTTATCTTCTGTTTGAGAAACTCTTTATCTCTTTTTTTTTCAAATGTTAATGATAATCTTTCCAGGTAAAGTTTTCTTGGTCGTGGGATTATCCTTTCAGGCCTTTGAAGATACCTTGTCACTCTTTCCCAGCATGCCAACTTTCTGCTGAAAAATCAGCTGACAACTTTAGGTGTTTGTTTGTTGAGATCTGTTTTTCAAATCATAGGTAACTTTTGCTTCTCTCTTAAAACTTTGGAAATTCTTTATCAATTTTAAACCTTGACATTTTAATTATTATGTGTCAACTCTCCCCAGGAGAACAGAGGGAAGATGGCGGCGTAGGAGGACACTGGAATCACCGCGCGTCCTGCTGATCACTTAGATTCCACCCACACCTGCCTAAATAACCCAGAAAACCGCCAGAGGATTAGCAGAGTGGAGTCGCCAGAGCCAAGTGTAGACGAGAGGCCCATGGAAGAGGGTAGGAAGGGCAGCGAGGCGGTGCGCGCTCCAGGAACTGGCGGGAGGGAGCCGGGCGGACAGGCGGCTCGCTGGCCAAGCAGAGCCCCTGAGTCTGGCTTGCAAAAGCGGAGGGGCCTGACGGACTGTGTTCCGACAGCAAGCGCGACTTACCTTCTGGGAGGTCATAAGTTAACAGCTCTGCTCGGAAAGCAGGAAGGCTGGAGGACAAAGGAAGGGAGAGATGCTGAGCCCCCGGATGACAGAGCTCAGTTTGGTAGGGAACAAAGGCGCTCGCCAGCGCCATCTCCCCCACCCATTCCCCAGCCAAAATCCCAAAGGGAACCAGTTCCTGCCAGGGAACTTGCTAGCTCAGCGCAAACACCCAACTCTGCGCTTCTGCAGAGCCAAACCTCTGGCAGTGGATCTGACTCCCTCCCGCTGCCACAGGGCCCCTCCTGAGGTGGATCACCTAAGGAGAAGCGAGCTAATCCTGCCCCTCCTGCCCCTGTGCACCTTGTCTACCCACTCCAGCTAATATGCCAGAAACCCAGCATCACAAGCCTGGCAGTGTGCAAGTAGCCCAGACAGGCCATGCCACTCTACAGTGAATCCCTCCCCTAGTTGAGGGGAAGAGAAGGCACACACCAGTCTGACTGTGGCCCCAGCCGTGGGCTGGGAGCAGTGGTCAGGTCTGACTGCGGCTCCACCCACCAACTCCAGTTATACACCACAGCACAGGGGAAGTGCCCTGCAGGTCCCCACCATGCCAGGGACTATCCAAAATGACCAAGCAGAAGAATTCCCCCCAGAAGTATCTCCAGGAAATAACAACAGCTAATGAGCTGATCAAAAAGGATTTAAATAATATACAGGAAGTGAATTTAGAATAATAGTCATAAAATTAATCGCTGGGCTTGAAAACAGTATAGAGGACAGCAGAGAATCTCTTGCTACAGAGATCAAGGGACTAAGGAACAGTCACGAGGAGCTGAAAGACGCTTTATACGAAATGCATAATGAAATGGAAAACATCAGGGCTCGGATTGAAGAGGCAGAGGAGAGAATAGGTGAACTAGAAGATAAAGTTATGGAAAAAGAGGAAGCTGAGAAAAAGAGAGATAAAAAAATCCAGGAGTATGAGGGGAAAATTAGAGAACTAAGTGATACACTAAAAAGAAATAATATACACATAATTGGTATCCCAGAGGAGGAAGAGAGAGGGAAAGGTGTTGAAGGGGTACTCGAATAAATAAGAGCTGAGAACTTCCCGGATCTGGGGAAGGAAAAAGCATTGAAATCCAAGAGGCACAGAGAACTCCCTTCAGACGTAACTTGTTTCGATCTTCTGCACGACATATCATAGAGAAACTGGCAAAATACAAGGATAAAGAGAAAATTCTGAAAGCAGCAAGGGGTAAACGTGCCCTCACATATAAAGGGAGACCTATAAGACTCGTGACTGATCTCTCTTCTGAAACTTGGCAGACCAGAAAGAATTGGCACGAGATTTTCAGTGTGCTAGACAGAAAAAAATATGCAGCCGAGAATCCTTTCTCCAGCAAGTCTGTCATTTAGAATAGAAGGAGAGATAAAGGTCTTCCCAAACAAACAAAAACTGAAGGAATTTGTCACCACTAAACCAGCCCTACAAGAGATCCTAAGGGGGACCCTGTGAGACAAAGTACCAGAGACATCACTACAAGCATAAAACATACAGACATCACAATGACTCTAAACCCGTATCTTTCTATAATAACACTGAATGTAAATGGATTAAATGCGCCAATCAGAAGACATAGGGTATCAGAATGGATAAAAAAACAAGACCCATCTATTTGCTGTCTACAGGAGACTCATTTTAGACCTGAGGACACCTTTAGATTGAGAGTGAGGGGATGGAGAACTATTTATCATGCTACTGGAAGCCAAAAGAAAGCTGGAGTAGCCATACTTCTATCAGACAAACTAGACTTTCAATTAAAGACTGTAACAGGAGATGAAAAAGGACATTATATAATAGTGACAGGGTCTATCCATCAGGAAGAGCTAACAATTACAAATGTCTATGTGCCGAATACCAGAGCCCCCAAATATATAAAGCAATTACTCATAAACATAAGCAACCTTATTGATAAGAATGTGGTAATTGCAGGGGACTTTAACACCCCACTTACAAAATGGATAGATCATCTAGACACACGGTCAATAAAGAAACAAGGGCCTTGAATGAGACATTGGATCAGATGGACTTGACAGATATATTTAGAACTCTGCATCCCAAAGCAACAGAATATACATTCTTCTCGAGTGCACATGGACCATTCCCCAAGATAGATCATATACTGGGTTACAAAACAGCCCTTCATAAGCTTACAAGAATTGAAATTATACCATGCATACCTTCAGACCACAATGTTATGAAGCTTGAAATCAACCACAGAAAAAAGTCTGGAAAACCTCCAAAGGCGTGGAGGTTAAAGAACACCCTACTAACGAATGAGTGGGTCAACCAGGCAATTAGAGGAGAAATTAAAAAATATATGGAAACAAACGAAAATGAAAATACAACAATCCAAACGCTTTGGGACGCAGCAAAGGCAGTCCTGAGAGGAAAATACATTGCAATCCAGGCCTATCTCAAGAAACAAGAAAACTCCCAAATACAAAATCTAACAGCGCACCTAAAGGAAATAGAAGCAGAACAGCAAAGGCAGCCTAAACCCAGCAGAAGAAGAGAAATAATAAAGATCAGAGCAGAAATGAACAATATAGAATCTAAAAAAACTGTAGAGCAGATCAACGAAACCAAGAGTTGGTTTTTTGTAAAAACAAACAAAATTGACAAACCTCTAGCCAGGCTTCTCAAAAAGAAAAGGGAGATGACCCAAATAGATAAAATCATGAATGAAAATGGAATTATTACAACCAATCCCTCAGAGATACAAACAATGATCAGGGAATACTATGAAAAATTATACGCCAAAATACTGGACAACCTGGAAGAAATGGAGAAATTCCTGAACACCCACACTCTTCCAAACTCAATCTGGAGGAAATAGAAAGCTTGAACAGACCCTTAACCAGCGAAGAAATTGAATCGGTTATCAAAAATCTCCCAAGAAATAAGAGTCCAGGACCAGATGGCTTCCCAGGGGAGTTCTACCAGACGTTTAAAGCAGAGATAATACCTATCCTTCTCAAGCTATTCCAAGAAATAGAGAAGGAGGGAAAACTTCCAGACTCATTCTATGAAGCCAGTATTACTTTGATTCCTAAACCAGACAGAGACCCAGTAAAAAAAGAGAACTACAGGCCAATATCCCTGATGAATATGGATGCCAAAATTCTCAATAAGATACTAGCAAATCGAATTCAACGGCATATAAAAAGAATTATTCACCATGATCAAGTGAGATTCATTCCTGGGATGCAGGGCTGGTTCAACATTCGCAAATCAATCAACGTGATACATCACATTAACAAAAAAAAAAAAAAATGAGAGAAGAAACATACGATCCTGTCAATCGATGCAGAAAAGGCCTTTGACAAAATCCAGCACCCTTTCTTAATAAAAACCCTTGAGAAAGTCGGGATAGAAGGAACATACTTAAAGATCATAAAAGCCATTTATGAAAAGCCCACAGCTAACATCATCCTCAACGGGGACAAACTGAGAGCTTTTCCCCTGATCAGGAACACGACAGGGATGCCCACTCTCACCGCTGTTGTTTAACATAGTGCTGGAAGTTCTAGCATCAGCAATCAGACAACAAAAGGAAATCAAAGGCATCAAACTTGGCAAATATGAAGTCAAGCTTTCGCTTTTTGCAGATGACATGATATTATACATGGAAAATCCGATAGACTCCACCAAAAGTCTGCAAAAACTGATACATGAATTCAGCAAAGTTGCAGGATACAAAATCAATGTCCAGAAATCAGTTGCATTCTTATACACTAACAATGAAGCAACAGAAAGACAAATAAAGAAACTGATCCCGTTCACAATTGCACCAAGAAGCATAAAATCCCTAGGAATATATCTAACCAAAGATGTAAAGGATCTGTATGCTGAAAACTATAGAAAGCTTATGAAGGTTATTGAAGAAGATTTAAAGAAATGGAAAGACATTCCCTGCTCATGGATTGGAAAAATAACTATTGTCAAAATGTCAATACTACCCAAAGCTATCTACACATTCAATGCAATCCCAATCAAAATTGCACCAGCATTCTTCTCGAAACTAGAACAAGCAATCCTAAAATTCATATGGAACCACAAAATGCCCTGAATAGCCAAAGGAATTTTGAAGAAGAAGAACAAAGCAGGAGGCATCACAATACCAGATTTTAGCCTCTACTACAAAGCTGTAATCAACAAGACAGCATGGTATTGGCACAAAAACAGACACATAGACCAATGGAATAGAATAGAAACCCCAGAACTAGACCCACAAACGTATGGCCAACTCATCTTTGACAAAGAAGGAATGAACATCCAATGGAAAAAAGACAGTCTCTTTAACAAACGGTGCTGAGACAACTGGACAGCAACATGCAGAAGGTTGAAACTAGACCACTTTCTCACACCATTCACAAAAATAAACTCAAACTGGATAAAGGACCTGAATGTGAGACAGGAAACCATCAAACCTTAGAGGAGAAAGCAGGAAAAGACCTCTCTGACCTCAACCGTAGCAATCTCTTACTCGACACATCCCCAAAGGCAAGGGAATTAAAAGCAAAAGTGAATTACTGGGACCTTATGAAGATAAAAATCTTCTGCACAGCAAAGGAAACAACCAACAAAACTAAAAGGCAACCAACGGAATGGGAAAAGATATTTGCAAATGACATATCAGACAAAGGGCTAGTATACAAAATCTATAAAGAGCTCACCAAACTCCACACCCGAAAAACAAATAAGCCAGTGAAGAAATGGGCAGAAAACATGAATAGACACTTCTGTAAAGAAGACGTCCGGATGACCAACAGGCACATGAAAAGAAGTTCAGCGTCGCTCCTTATCAGGGAAATACAAATCAAAACCACACTCAGGTATCACCTCACGCCAGTCAGAGTGGTCAAAATGAACAAATCAGGAGGCTATAGATGCTGGAAAGGATGTGGAGAAACGGGAACCCTCTTGCACTGTTGGTGGGAATGCAAATGGGTGCAGCCGCTCTGGAAAGCAGTGTGGAGGTTCCTCAGAAATTTAAAAATAGACCTACCCTATGACCCAGCAATAGCACTGCTAGGAATTTACCCAAGGGATACAGGAGAGCTGATGCATAGGGGCACTTGTACCCCAATGTTCATAGCAGCACTCTCAACAATAGCCAAATTATGGAAAAAGCCTAAATGTCCATCAACTGAGGAATGGATAAAGAAATTGTGGTTTATATACACAATGGAGGGGCGCCTGGGTGGCGCAGTCGGTTAAGCGTCCGACTTCAGCCAGGTCACGATCTCGCGGTCCGTGTGTTCGAGCCCCGCGTCGGGCTCTGGGCTGATGGCTCAGAGCCTGGAGACTGTTTCCGATTCTGTGTCTCCCTCTCTCTCTGCCCCTCCCCTGTTCATGCTCTGTGTCTCTCTGTCCCAAAAAAATAAATAAACGTTAAAAAAAAAATTTTATATACACAATGGAATATTAGGTGGCAATGAGGAAAAATGAAATATGGCCTTTTGTAGCAACATGGATGGAACTGGAGAGTGTGATGCTAAGTGAATAAGACATACAGAGAAAGACAGATACCATATGGGTTCACTCTTATGTGGATCCTGAGAAACTTAAAAGAAACCCATGGGGGAGGGGAAGGAAAAAAAAGAGGTTAGATTGGGAGAGAGAGCCAAAAAATAAGAGACTGTTAAAAACTGAGAATGAAATGAGGATTGATGGGGGGTGGGAGGGAGGAGAGGGTTGGTGTGGGTATTGAGGAGGGCACCTTTTGGGATGAGCACTGAGTGTTATATGGAAACCAATTTGACACTAAATTTCATATATTAACAACATTTATATGTGTCATAGTGTGGGGCTCCTTGGTTTCATCATGTTTGGAACTCTGTGCTTCTTGTCCTAGATGTCTGTTTTCTTCCCTAGTTTTGGAAAGTCTTCAGTTATCTTTTCTTCAAATACTTTTTGTACCACTTTTCCTTCTTGTAGAATCCCTATTATGTGGATTTTTGCTCACTGGATATTTCCAAAGTATCCCTTAACTTATCCTCATTAGAAAAAAAATCTGCTGTTTGTTTTGGGTGCTTTCCCTTAATCTGTCTTCCATATCCACTGATTTGTCCTTCCCCATGCCGTCTTCTACTGTTGATTCCCTCTAGTGTTCTTTTTTTTCCAGCTATTTTCTTCTTGAACTCTGATTTTATGTGTGTTTGCTATCTCTTAATTAAGGGTCTCACTTAGTTCTTGTCTTTTCTCTGCAGCCCGGCGGGGATCTTGACCATCATTAATTTATATTCTTTATTTAATTGAGGCAAAATGCTTACCTCCGTTTCAGCTCTTTTCTGGTTTTTTTATTGTTCTTCCTTTTGTAGCATATTTCCCTGTCTCTCCACTTTGCTTCTCTTTCTGCATTTGTTTCTATAGATTAGGCAGAGCAGCTACTTCTCCTACACTTGAAGGAATTGTCTTATACATGAGTGTCCCCCTGGGTAGACCCTGTGTGCAAGTTGGTGACATTTGCTGGCTGGATGAAGCCGTGGCTTGCGTGGACTGAGGATCCTGGAGCTTTCTACATAGCAGGCGCCCTGTCGGGATAGTTAAAGCTGAAGTGAACGCAGACTGGGGTATCCCAGGATTCTGTGTGTTGAGGGTACCCTGACAGGACAGCTGAAGCTGAAATGAATGCAGGTTGAGGCATGCTGGGGTGCTGTGTACAGGTACCCTGTACAGGGTGGCTAGAATATAAGCAGTCTGGGTGTCAGGATGTCCTTGATCTCTCTATGCAGACGATTCCTGGGCAAGATAGGTGAAGCTAAATTGCGTACAAGCTGAAGGCACCTGGGGCTGTACATGCAGAGGATACCTTGCCAATATAGTTGAAGCTGAAGTGGATATAAACTAGTGTGTACCAGGACTTTCCACGGAGAGGGTGCCCTGAAGGGGCCGTGGGAGCTGAGGTGGGTTACAGTTCAGGAATGGCTCTTTTTATATGCTAGTTGCTCTTTCAACTGCATTCATTAAGGGGGAAAAAAGCATGTCGTGTGTGTGTGTGTGTGTGTGTGTGTGTGTGTGTGTGTGTGTGTGTGTCCAGTGCAATTGGGGCTTGTGTTATTGTGGGCCTGGAACTTACTGAGGCTTAGGGCAGCTACAGCAACTGGACCCTGCTCTGGTCTATGCATTTAAGGTGGATGGAGAATGTGGGGCGCCTGGGTGGCTCAGTGGATCGAGTATCTGACATCAGCTCAGGTCGTGATTTCACAGTTCATGAATTTGAGAACCATTTTGGGCTGGATGCTGTCAGTGTAGAGCCTTCCCTGAATCTTCTGTCCCCCTCTTTCTGCCCCTGCTCTGCTTGTATTCTCTGCTTCTCAAAAATAAGTAAACAGGAAAAAATGTGGATGTAAAATGTAACCCAGCCACTCTCCCGTCTCTATGACCCAGAGAGAACTCCTGCGGCTCCTCTGACCTTGACAGAGTTCTAATGCTCTCTTTTATATGACAGTTGTTCTTTTCAAACTGCAGTGTGTGTTTTTTTCTCTCTGTTTTCTGCCCAAGGACAGAGGAGTCTGTTTCTGGTCCTTCCCCAACTGCCCTTGGCAACGTTAGGGTGAGTGTTTCCTTTGTTACTGTCTCACTGTCTTGCTGTTGTCTTTTGATTTTCTATGTTTTGTTAGGCACCATCTGTGCAGTCGGTCCTCAGCTCCTCAGGAGGAATTGTTATATCAATAGGTGCAATCCCGAGGGAGCTGGACAAATTGGAAGTACAACTTCTGGATGGTTCACCAGAAAATGTAGTCAGGAAGTTCAGGCACAAGAGCACCTCGCTCCAGGGGACCCAAAAAAGGTGAGGTTTGGCTACTCATTAGTGACAAAATCGCAAATCAAAGGAACTAGTGGAGGTGAAACAAATGGGGAACTTATTCAGAGGCCGACACCAGAGATACAGCAGACTCCCCTCAAAGACTCTCTGTAAAGTGCTGAAAATACCTCCAGGTTTATGTAAGGAAAATCTGGGACAAAAAGAGGTAGGTACACACAGGTGGTCACTAAGGTCAGGTTGGTCATTGTCTTGGGCTTGAGGGTGCAGTCTTATTGGCTCAGGGAGTCCTTATTCCTAGAGGGGTAGTTTCAGTTCCCATGAGGTGATACTTTGCTTTCAGGATCCTGAATTAAGAGATAAGCTGAGACTGGGGAGGGGGCGCCTGGGTGGCTCAGCTGATTAAGCATCCAACTTCAGTTCAGGTCATGATCTCATGGCTCCTGGGTTCGTGCCCCGCATTGGGACCTGTGCTGACAGCTGAGAGCCTGGAGCCTGTTTCAGATTCTATGTCTCCCTCTCTCTCTGCCCGTCCCCCACTTGCACTCTGTCTCCCTCTGTCTCAAAAATAAATACACATAAAGAAAGAGAGAAGCTGGAAAGAAAAAGTGAATCATTTAGACAGTTTAAGGTCGATGTGGAGGTAGTTGAAACCTTCTTTCACCTTGGAGGATTTGAGTTCAAGGCCTTCCTACACAGCCATCTTGAACCGAAACTAGAATAGGGTCCCTCTGAATCCTATTTTGATTGGGGAAAGTTTGGCAGAAATCCAAGGAAGGAGACAATAAAAGCAGGGAATCAGCCAGTCCTGTGTACAAATCGACATAAACACCAGTACCTCCCCTGATGACAAGCGTGCCATGTGCAGAAAAAGGCATAGAAAAGGCCTTCGCAGTGGAAAAAGTAAAAATAAAAAGTATCTCGATTCTTTTATTTATTGATGTTTCAATTCGTATTTTGGAAAGAGAGAATGAACAGAGACGGGGAGAGAAAGAGACAGAGAGAAAGACAGAGAGAGAAGCTTAAGCAGGCTCCATGCTTAGCACAGAACCCCAAACGGGGCTCAATCCCCTGACCATAGGACCATGACCTGAGCTGCTGAACCCAGCAGTCTGGTAGTCAACTGATGGAGCCATCCAGGTGCCCTGAAAACTGCCTCAACTCTTAAATCATGTGATTATCAACATGAAACAAATTCTAAGGAGTATACATCAGTTTTCTAGAACTCAAACATAATTAAATAAGCCCCAGAATACACGGTCAATATATAAAGCTCAGTCTCATTTTTATACATAAGCAAAGAACAATTAGAATATGAACTGTTTTTTAAAGAACCATTTAAAATCACACCAAACATTGAAATACTTACATTTAAATCTAACAACATGCACAGGATCTGTACGCGAAAAGCCACAGAAGGCTGATTGGGTAAATCAAGGAAGATATAAATAAATGGAGAGATATGCCATATCTATCCATGGAAGCCTCGCTAGTACGATGTCAATAATCACCTTGATCTAGAGATTCAACATAATCCCAGTCGACATCCCAGGATTTTTTTGTGGATATCAGGAAGCTCATTCTAAAATATGTGTGAAAAGACAAAGGAACGAGAACAGCCAAACAGCTCTGAAAACTAACCAAGTTGGAGAACTCATGTTGCACCATTTTAAGACTTAATATAAACGTCCAGTAATCAAGGCAGTGTGATATTGAAGAAAGATGGACACACAGAACAAGAGATAGAACAGATAATCCAGATATTGACCCCATACACAAGCATCCTCACACAACTTCTGATAACGACATACAGCCAACCTAACAGAAAAAGGGAGATAGTCTTTCACAAGTGTTACTGGAACAATTAAGTGTTCGTATGCAATAGTCATCAATTAACTAAGTAATTAATTGTTTAATCAAACGGTTCATTGATTAATTAATTAATTAAAAGCAGCCTTGACCTAAATTCATCACTTATACAAACATTCACTCAAATGGATCATAGATGTATGTGTCATGTAGAAAATTATAAAACATTCTTAAGAAAGAAGGAGTGATGTTGATTCATTGAATCATTCAATAAATACTTTTGGAGCATTTAGAATGAGACAACACAGTCTACGCCCTGAGGATCCACTAGGGAACCAAAGGACCAAGGACCACTGCGCTCTTGGTGCTTAATAGTCCAGTGGGGGAGACTGACAAAGATAATGGAACTAGAAACTATGGTAGAGAATAATGAATGGGGAAAAAAGAAGTAAATACATCTTGGAGAGGATATAAGCACTGGGGGAGGGGGTGTGAAATACTAGACAGGGTGAAATACTCGACACAGAGGGCCCTACTGAAAAAGGTGTCAGTTGAATAAATACCTCATGGAAATGAGAGAACTCCCTGCTCACAGGAAGGTGATCTAGGCAGAAGGACCCATGAATTCCCCAAGGCCGGAGTGTGAACGTGTGTACTGATGGGAAGCAAGGAGGCCAGCATAGACAGAGAAACGAGGATGAGAAGAAGGAGGAATAAAGAGGTGGAGGCTGTGGGTTAAGGAGGAGAAAAAGAGGATGAGGGAGAGAAGGGTGTAAAGACTGCCAGCAATAGACAAGGTGAAGCAAAATCTGGTCATCCTGTTCCTCCACCTCACATTACCGGCTGCAGTTCTTTTTATTTCTTAATTCACATTTACTAAACTGTGTCTACACCATGAAAAGCTAATTCTACTTGTAGCAACTAATTGAAGCAAGAAAATGGAACATCCTAAATGATCAATAGCCGTGTTTAAATAAGTTATGGCATGGGGCGCCTGGGTGGCTCAGTCGGTTGTGCGTCCGACTTCGGCTCGGGTCATGATCTCACGGTCCGTGAGTTCGAGCCCCGCGTCGGGCTCAGTGTTGACAGCTCAGAGCCTGGAGCCTGCTTCAGATTCTGTGTCTTCGTCTCTCTCTGACCCTCCCCCGTTCATGCTCTGTCTCTCTCTGTCTCAAAAATAAATAAACATTAAAAATTTTTTTTTAATAAGTTATGGCATGCTATGTGGCCTTTACAATTCATAGCCCTGCAGAACATTTATGACCTTGCGAAATGCTCCTATCACTAGAGGACCAAAAATGGGATTCACAGCTACATAGCTAATTTTGGTAAATGCATGTACATATACCTCTTCCCTGACGATTATAGCACAGTGTTAGAGGTGCTTACCTC
The DNA here is from genome assembly GCF_028749965.1 of Puma concolor. Taxonomy (NCBI): domain Eukaryota; kingdom Metazoa; phylum Chordata; class Mammalia; order Carnivora; family Felidae; genus Puma; species Puma concolor. The sequence continues at coordinate 96,212 of NW_028240268.1, forward strand.
CAGGGGCGCCTGAATGGCTCAGTCGGTTAAGCATGTGGCTCTTGATTTCAGCCCAGTTATGATTCCACAGAGTGTGCGATCAAGCTCCACATTGAGCTCTGCACTGACAGCGTGGAGCCTGCTAATGATTCTCTCTATCTCTCTCTCTCCTCCCATCCTCCACTTGTGCTCATCTCTCCCTCGTTCTCTCTCTCTGCCAAACATACATAAACATAAAAAAGGTGTTTAGATATGCTTATCTCCAGGTGTTTGACTTATGACCATTTTTCTTTCTTTCTTGTTTGTTTGCTAAATTTTCTGCAATAAACTTTAAGACCTCCATAATCATAAAGTAACGTTTCAAATAAATGATTTAGTCTAGTATCAGTTAAATAAATAAAATGTGTCAATTCATAAATTTATTAGGTCCATTCAACATATCAAGGATAGTTTCAAACAGTCCAGTGTTATTCCTTCAGCAGACTCCCTTCCCATCTGATTTGACGTTGACTCAACCACTTCACCAAGAAAGATTTCCAAACATTCACCATGTTTGAGTGTTTATAAAAGTTTCTGAAAGCATGCAAGACCGCATCCTTGCCTTCAAGAAACTTTCAATATTTGACGGTACAAAAAACCCAAACACGATACAAAGCACAGTGAGACTTCAAGGTCAAGTTTCATGTAGCAGGAGAAGTCCACTGAGCCGAGTTGATCAGTAAAGGCGTCTCAGAGGCATAGCACAAAGAATCTTAAAGGATGACCAAATTTCTAGTTGGCAGGCAGAAAGGAGGAGGACAAAGGCGACAAAAGCAAATGTGCGGGAATAAAGGAGGGGCAGGCATTCTGAGAACAGTGAGAACAACCCTCTTGGAGCTTGAGGTTCTTCTACAACAGTGGCCATTAAGTATTTGTGACGATGACAAAGACTGGGTAGAAGATGATGGACCTACATAACCCATCACGTCCATACTCTTGTGGAAGAAGGTCTTGGTGACAGCGAAGAATTGGAGACCATCCGTTAGAACCTCAAGATGGTAATAACGAAGCAATTTGTAGAAACAAAACAATGAAAAGATAAAATTCTAAGCAAACTTCTCTAAGCCTATGAATTAATACCCAATCAACAATCAATTGAAATCCATGACCAACTCAAGACCCCTCTTGTGTTCCTCTCTTAATGGGGCTTTGTCTTCAGTTGCTCATGAGGGGAAGAGACTCATTGTCAGTCCTCCCCTCCTCAACGTCTTTCCTGTGATCCACTCAGTAGTAGGGGCTCTCAACTCCACCTCCAACGTATGCCAAGCCAGCTAGTCTCTCACCACCTTCTGCCTACTCTCCATTTTCGTTCTTAGCCCCATTCTGCCTTTCCCTTCCCACCAAAATCCCAGTTCGTTCTTTTCACTGCATCCGGAATGCAATGCAAAAATCCTGAGTCTGAGCACTTCATTCCTCTGCTTAAGAGAACCCTCTAATCTCCACTGTACTCAAAATGACACATAGAATCTGTAACATGACCACAAGATGTTGGCAGTCCTGTCTTGTCACCCCTCTAATGCCATCTTTCCTCATTCTCCTTTCATTAGGTGAACGGAACGGTCTGTTCTCCTGGTTGCTCAAATTAGACCTACGTAGTTTCTGCTTAGAATGCATTTTGTGTTCGCTAGGTTCCTTACCAGTACTTGCTATGGGTCCAAGTTTGAAAAAAGGACTTTTCTCCCCAAGAACTTTGTTGGCCAATCCTCTCATCTACACTTTGTCCCCTGTGCCATTCCTTCTCAGAACATTTAGTCTTTTTTTTAACAGCATTTGCCACACGTTGTAATTACACCTGTACCATTTGTAGCTAAGGTTTGAAACATCCTGAATATATGGAGCGTGCATGTTGGATTATCACTGTGTACTTGAACCTAATTGCACCTGACACGTAAGGTGTTCAATATGCCTATCCACGATGCCTGAAATAGGGGATGTTTAACTATCTCCCGGTGTGCCAGACTGCAATATACATTCAAGTCTTCAATAATCTCTACCACCAAATTTTGTCTACATATACAAAAAAGGGAAGGGTCACGTCCTCACGGATAGGAGAAACATTTTGCCTCGTTGATAGCTTCTATGGTGTACCTTACATTTTGACCTACAAAAGACCCCATCCTGGAGATACAGTTTGTATGGATGCAGTGACAATTATGAGGAAATCAAAACAAAATACAGTGTTTATGGAGTGTAATGTGCCAGGAGTTTTTCCACACGTTTTACAGGCATTACCTGTAATCTCACCACTATACTGAACATAGGCGTTATACTTCCCTTTTACAAATTGGAAAAGCAAACTCGGAGGTATCATTTGCCTACAATCTAAGATCTGGCTGGTAGAAGAAATAGATGGGGTCAGGTAATTTACAAAATCCACATTTTGCCCAAGGTAACCTCTGGAAAATCAGAAAATGAGCGGCTTTCATAAGTGCAGCTGCCTAGAGCTTTTCAGAGGAGCTGTCTGTGTGGCGCCGGGGCTTTGGATCTCACTACCAGGAGTAACCCCCATTGTTGGGAAGGGCAAGAACACCCATCCATGGCAACTTGAGGTGTTTTAACCCCTGTCAAGATAGTGCAAGCCTCCAATTACTACATTTGGTACTTCAAGGAACACATCAAATCACACCTCGTGGGATTTTCAAAAATCACCCTGAGATGAGAAATCAAACAACAAAAGTCATAGCAACACGAAGCAAGTAACACTTTCCAAAACACACCTCCTGAAGGGCCAGGCCATGGAGAGGGTATGAGCCCACTTTAAAGTAGCAGTGCTCTCAGGTGCATAGCACATAAAAGAAAAGAAACAAAAAACAAAACAAAACAAAACAAAACAACAACAACAACAACAACAACAACAACAACAACAACAACAGCAACGTTAAAACTCATAAGGGATAGAAAACTATCCAAACTGATGAAACAGAAGAATTCCCCTGAGACGAATTTCCAGGAAGACGTGACTGTTAAAGAATCGATCAAAATAGACAAAAGCAGTATAACCACAAGAATGTAGAATCATAGTCATAAGATTAATCACTGGGCTTCAAAAAAGGCATAGAAGACAACAGAATTTATTATTGCAGTGATAAAAGAACTAAAACATAGCCATGGTTAATTGAAAAGGCAATGACATTGCGATTGATTTTCATCACTGATACAAAAACAGGTAAGCTGGAACCTTGGATGTCCATTACCCAAGTTAGTAGTTATGCGATTGTAGCAAAAGCTAATTCTAAAAAAAAAAAACGATTAACTAATGAAAAACAGAAAGATAAAATATGTCAAAGTTCAAATACCTAGCATGAGCCGTGCAGCTGAATAGTTGTTTAAAATTCTAGGATATCAAATAATATTATGTGATAACCATTGTAACACGTGCAAAGTTCACCATGTCGATCTTTGCTCTTCTAAATGTGGAGTCATACGGTATTAGACGTTATAGTATGTCTGAAAAATGAATATTAAAAAGTTTTTGAAAGTATATGTTTCTAGTGAGTTTGGTCATGTCAAATAAAGTGTGTCATTTCCAACACCTATTCACGTGCACTCTTAGTATGGCTAGAGTCCATAAAAAGTTAATGCACAATTGCAATAAACATGATTACCAGTGCAATGTATTTTTTTAGTTCCATTTGTTCATTTATTTGTAAGTCAGTATAGAGCATGGAGAATGTACCCTGTAGGTTCGGAATTCTCTCGTTGATTTCAAATGTCTTATTCGGGCTGCTACCAAAAAGACGGTAAAACAATATTATCTGCACCATGAACATGTAAAATTTGACACACCTCACTAGTATTACAATTTTGCTGTTTAGCATATGTGTTTACAAATACACACGTGTGCACTGGGTGAAGTTAGATGTTTCATACTCCTATCCATATCATGAGAGATTCAATATGTTTTAAAGAATTAAATTCCAGTTACCAATTCTAATGTGGGATAACATGCACAGTTTTTTGCTATTTGTCACTTATTGTGCAATTATGAAGTTAACATAGAGCCCAAAGGGTAAATTCTTTTTTAACTACACTTAACTTAACGTATATCATTGAAAGTCAAACTATGGCCTTTCGAAGATGACATGAGACTGAACGCGGAGAACCCAAAAACTCCATGAAAACGTTGCTAGATCTGATCCATGCATTGACCAAACTCACAGGATACAAAATAGTGTAAAGAAACTGGTTGCCTTTCTATACACCAATAAGGAAGCAACAGAAAGAGAAGTCAAGAAATCAATGCCAGTTACAATTTCACCAAGAACCGTAAAATACCTAGCAAGAAACCTAACCAAAGATGTAAAAGATCTGTACAGTGAAAAGTACAGAAAATATATGAAGTAAAATGATGAAGACACATCAAATACAGAAAAAAAAAAAAAAACAATCCATGCCAAAGAGTGGAAGAATGAATACTGTTAAAATGTCAATAGTACTGAACGCAATCTACACATTTAATGCAATACCAATCAAAATTGTACCAACATTCTTCTCCAGACTAGAGCAAGCAATCTGAAACTTTGCACGGAACAACCAAAGAACCTGAGTAGACAAAGTTATGTGGAAAAAAGAAACCCAAAGTGGGAGGCAGCTCAGACTTTTGCCTCTCCTATGAAGCTGTAATCATTAAGATAGTATGACATTGGCCCCAAAACAGGCACATGAATCAATGAAACAGCATACAGAACCCAGAAGGGGCCCCACAAATGTATGGTGAACTAATCTTTGACAAAACGGGAAAGACAATCCAATGGAGAGAAGACAGCCTCTTTACAAAGGGTGCTGGGAGAACAGAACAGTAACATGATGAAGAATAACCTAGATGACTTTCTTACAATGTGCATAAAAATAAATGCAAAATGGATGAAAGCCTTAAATGTGAGACAGGAAACCATCAAAACACTAGAGGAGAAAAGATGAAAAAAAACCCTTTGACTTCCACTACAGCAATTTCTTCCTTGGCATGTCTCAAAAGACAAGGGAATGAAAAGCAAAACTGAATGATCAGGACCTGGTCAGGATAAAATTCTCCAGCACTGCAAAGGAAACAATCAGCAAAATTAAAAGGCAACCGATGGAAGGAGTGAAGATATTTGCGAATGACATATTGGATAAAGGGTTACTACACAAAATGTATAAAGAACTTACCCAAGTCACACCTGGAAAATGTAATACAGTGAAACAATGGGCAGACGACATGAATAGACACTTTTCCAAAACAGACATCCAGATGGCCCAAAAACACATGAAAGGATGCTCAACATGAATCATCATCAGGAAAATACACATCAAAGCCACACTGAGATACCACCTCACACTAGTCAGTGTGGCTAAAATGAACAACTTAGGAAACACAGATGCTGGTGAGGATATGGAGAAAGAGGAACCCTCTCTAACTGTTGGTGGGAAAGGAAACTGGTGCATCACTGCAAGCATGAAACCTACAGACATCACAATGACTCTAAACGCATATGTTTCCATAATAACACTGAATTTCAATGGACTAAATGCTCCAACCGAACAACATAGTGTATCAGAATGGAAAGAAAAAACAAAAACAAAAAACAGAACAAGACCCATCTATTTGCTGTCTACAAGAGACTGCTTATAGACATGAGGACACCTTCAGATTGAAAATGAGGGGATGGAGAAGTATCTATCATGCTACTGGAGGTCAAAAGAAACCTGGAGTAGCCAACTTATATCATACAAAGTAGAGTTTAAATCAAAGGCTGTAACAAAAGATGACGAAGGGCTTTCTATATTAATTCCAGGGTCTTTCCATCAGGAAGAGCTAAAAATTTTAAATGCCTACACACCAAATACGGAGACACACAAATACATAAACAATTAATTAAAAACATACAGAACCTTGTTGATAAGAATGTGGTAATTGCAGGGGACATTAAATTAAACACAGAAAAAAGATGGAAAATCTCCAAAAGCATGGAGGTTAAAAAACATCCCACTATGGAATAAATGGGTCAACCAGGCAATTTGAGAAGAAATTAAAAGATATACGGAAACATGGGGCGCCTGGGTGGCGCAGTTGGTTAAGCGTCCGGCTTCAGCCAGGTCACGATCTCGCGGTCCGTGAGTTTGAGCCCCGCGTCAGGCTCTGGGCTGATGGCTCGGAGCCTGGAGCCTGTTTCAGATTCTCTGTCTCCCTCTCTCTCTGCCCCTCCCCCGTTCATGCTCTGTCTCTCTCTGTCCCAAAAATAAATAAAAACGTTCAAAAAAAATTAAAAAAAAAGATATAAGGAAACGAATAAAAATGAAACACCACAATGCAAACCCTTCGGGATACAGCAAGGGCAGTCCTGACAGGGAACAACAAAAACAAAACAAAACACAACAACAACAACAACAACAACAACAACAAACAATGCTATCCAGGCCTATCTCAAGAAACAAGAAAAATTCCCAATACAAAATCCAACAGCACACCTAAAGGAATTAGAAACAGGACAGCAAAGACACCCCAAAGCCAGCAGAGGAAGAAAAATAATAAAGATCAGAGCAGAAATAAACAATATGGAGTCTAAAGGAAAACAGTAGAGCACATCAATGAAACCAAGAGTTGTGTTTTTGAGAAAATACACAAAATTGATAAACTTCTAGCCTGGCTTCTCAAAAAGAAAAGAGAGGGGACCCAAATAGGTCAAATCACGAATGAAAATGGAATTATTACAAAGAATCCCTCAGAAATTCAAGCATTCATCAGGAAACACTATAAAATCTTCTATGCCAACAAACTGGACAACCTGGAAGAAATGGACAAATGCCTCCATCCCCACACACTTCCAAAGCTCAAACGGGAAGAAATAGAAAATGTGAACGGACCCATAACTAGTGAGGAAATTGATTCAGTTATCAAACATCTCCCAATAAATAAGAGTCCTGGTCCAGGTGGCTTCCCTGGCGATTTCTAGCAGACATTTAAAGTAGAGGTAATAGCCATCCTTCCCAAGGTGTTTCAAAATTTGGAAATGAAAGGAAAACTTCCAGACGCATTTTATGAAGCCAGCATTACGGTGATTCAAAACCAGACAGAGACACAGAAAAAAAGGAAAATCACAGGTCAATATCCCTGATGAATAGGGGTGCAGAAATTCTCAACAAGATAGTAGCAAATCACATTCAATAGCATATAGAAAATATTATGCAACACGATCAAGTGGGATTCATTCCTGGCCTGCAGGGCTAGTGCCATATTCACAAATCAATCATTGTGCTACATCACATTAAGAAAAGAAAAGATAAGAACCATAGTACACTGTCAATAGATGCAGAAAAAAAGTATTTGAGAAAATACTGGATCCTTACTTATTACAAACCCTCAAGAAAGTTGGGATTGAAGGAAACTACTTTAAACATCATAAAATCCATTAATCAGAAGCCCACAGTAAATATCGTCCTCAATGGGGAAAAACTGAGAGCATTCCCCCTGAGATCAGGAACAAGACAGAGATGTCCACTCTCACCCCGGTTGTTGAACATAGTGTTGGAAGTCTTAGCATCAGTAATCAGACAGTAAATGAAATTAAAGGTATCATCATTTGCAAAGAAGAAGTCAAACTTCCACTTTTTGCCGATGACATGACACTATACATGGAATTTCCGCCAGACTCCATCAAAAGTCCGCTAGCACTGATACATGCATTTGGCAAAGTTGCAGGGTACAAATCAATGTACAGAAATTGATTGCGTTTTATACACCAATAATGAAGCAACAGAAAGAGAAATAAGGAAACGGATACAATATACAATGCACCAAGAGTCATAAAATACCTAGGAATAAACTTAACCAAAGAGGTAAATGATCTGTATGCTGAAAACTATAGAAGGCTTGTGAAGGAAATTGACGAAGATACAGAGAAAGCGAAAAACATTCCATGCTCGTGGATTGGAAGAATAAATATTGGCGAAATGTCAATACGACCCAACGCAGTCCTCACTTTATAGGCAGCCCCAATCCCATTGCACCAGCATCCTTCTCCAAGCTGGAACAAGCAATCATAAAATGTGTATGGAAACACAAAAGACCCTGAAAAGCCAAAGTAATACTAAAAAAGAAAACCAAAGTGAGAGCCACCACAATGCCAGACTTTAGCCTCTACCGCAAAGCTATAACCATCAAGACAGCATGGTATTGGCACAGAAACAAATACATAGACTTAATGGCATAGTTTAGGGACCCAAGAATTGGACCCACATACGTATGGCCAACTAATCTTTGACAAAGCAGAAAAGAATATCCAATGGAAAAAAAGACAGTCTCTTCAACAATTGGTGCTAAGAGAAGTGGACAGCAACATGCAGAAGAATGAAACTAGACCAGTTTCTTACACCACTCACAAAAATAAACTCACAATGGATGAAGGGCCTGAATGTGAGACAGGAAACCATCAAACCCTGGAGGAGAAAGCAGGAAACATCCTCTTTGACCTCCGCGTCAGCAAGTTCTTAGCTGACACATCTCCAAAGGCAAGGGAATTAAAAGCAAAATGAACTATTGGGACATCATCAAAATAAAAATCTTCTCCACAATGAAGGAAACAATCAACAAAACTAAAAGGCAACTGACTGAATGGGAAAAGATGTGTGCAAAAGTCATACTGGATAATTGGCTAGTATCCTAAACCTGTAAAATGAACTCACCAACTCCACACCCGGAAAACAAAAAATCCAGTGAAGAAATGGGCAGAAGACTTGAACAGACACTGTTCTAAAAAAGACATCCAGATTGTCAAGAGACACATGAAAAGATGCTCAACAGCACTCCTCGTCAGGGAAATCCAAAGAAAAACCGCACTGAGATGCCACCTCATGCCAGTCAGAGTGGCTACAATGAGCAAACTGGAAGACTATAGATGCTGGTGAGGATGTGGAGAAACGGGAACCCTCTTGCACTGTTGGTGGGAATGCATCCTGGTGCAGCCGCTCTGGAAAACAGTGTGGAGGTTCCTCAAATCATTAAAAATAGATCTACCCTAAGACCCAGCAATAGCACTGCTAGGAATTTACCCAAGGGGTCCAGGAGTGCGGAGACATAGGGGCGCATGTACCCCAAAGTTTATAGCACTACTTTCAACAACACCCAAACTATGGAAAGAGCCCAGCTGTCCATCAACTGACAAGTGGATAAAGAAGTTGTGGTTTATGTATACCATGGAATACTACTTGGCAATGAGAAAGAACGAAATCTGGCCATTTGTAGCAACGTGGATGGAACTGGGGGGTATTATGCTATGTGAAATAAGTCAGGTGGAGAAAGACAGATACCATATGTTTTCATCCATGTGTGGATCCTGAGAAACTTAGCAGAAGACCATGGGGGAGGTGATGCGGGGAAAAAGTTATAGAGAGGGAGGGAGGCAAACCATAAGAGACTCTTAAATACTGACAACAGACTGAGGGTTGACGTGGGTTTGGGGAGAGGGGAAAGTGGGTGACGGGCATCGAGGAGGGCACCTGTTGGGATGAACACTGGGTGTTGCGTGGAAACCAATTTGAAAATAAATTACATTTAATGAAAAAGGAAATCCAGGGGTTGCTCTTACTGAATATGAGGATAGCTTTCCATTTTCAGCACTTTCTGAACGTGAGGTAGTACTGGCTTAAGCTGCGGAGATGAAAGTTTGGTTTGTGTGTTTAAGAAAAGGAGATGAGTAGGCCTCTCACATGTATCACGTTGGACTTGGCAAGTGTCTCTTCTGATTGTTACCATTCATTGTTTTATTCATTCACATAGTTTGGTGTCATCCTTTCCTGAGGAAGTGGATTTCAATTGATCATGGTAGGTGGTCCTTGTTATATTTTGTGAATTATTTGTGTATGTGGTGATGATGGATGGACCATGATGGTTGCTTTCAAAAGCACTTACACGGACGGTGTAACACGTTTTCTACTCTTGGAATCCCAGATGGTCTTTTACTACCTTGTGTATGACTTACCTGAAATATCATGAATTGGTAGGTACCGAATAGGTTTTAGTGGCACTGAATGCCCTCATGGCCACTCACGCAGAATTCGTTGACGCTTTGCACTTAAGCACACAATGACTCGGTCTTCCCTAAGCTGCGTGAAAGTGAACATGCATCCTAACTAGGCAAACTGTTTGCTGCTGCTGTGAAAAACAGCTTCCTGAAGTGTGAGCTATAGCCACAGACATATGGACCCCTAAGCAAGGCACAGTATATCTGTATTCTTTGAAAGAGTAGAGTAGTTACTTCAATTTGGCTTTCAGTGCGTTGCATGACAAGGCATTTAATTAGCTAAAACCTCTTACAGTCATGTGTGATTACAAGTTGTGTGTACTCTCCACCGCGAAGTGTCATCCCATGTTGGATGGAATTAATGGAGGCTGAGGCACCTGTGCATTCACGTCGAGAACAACCCTCTTGAACTCATCAAGAACTATGGGCCGTCTCAGGTAAGATTCGTGCAGGTCTTTCTCAAGGGCATAATCTTAAACACATCCCAACCTAAGGCAGCTTTGGGCAGCAGGCAGTGATAGGATAGGCAGACATTGTGACCTCACAAAGGGCCTGGTCTCCTAGCAACAGCGGTGTAACTCTCACAGCCTGCCGCGTGATTTGGCTTCCTGGTAGGAAATTCATCAGGGCCTGGCGGCGGCGGCGAGACCTGGCAAGCACGGGCGGCCCCTAACGGCCTCACCTCCTGAGCCTCATGAAGAGGCAGCGGCGCAGGCCCCGGGGAGCCTTGGCCCCGGCCGCCCGGGGAGGTGCCTCTAGCGCTGCAGGAGGGGCCGCGCTGGAGGCGCCTGAGGAGAAGGTGGTGTACACGCTGGGGCACCAGCCCCCCGAGGCCCGCGTCCAGACGCGCCTGCCAGCTGCCAGGAGGAGGCGCCACGGAGCCCGGAAGGTCGCCGCCGGCCAGAGGAAGGTGCCGCCCCCGCCGGCGCCGTCCCTCGAGGACAGCAGCCCCCTGGAGGAGAGTGGGAGGGCGGCCACTCCGACGCTGTCCACCTTGCCCACCATCCGCGTAGTCGGCGACGTCTGGGCCGAGAGCAGCGTGGCTGAAGCGCGGCGCCAAGCGTGCCAAGTCCTGGGAGTGAACCTGGCACCCGTGGTGATACTCTGCCGCTTCCCAGTGCCTGGGCGAGAGATGCGGGCCACCACCGCGCGACCTCTCAGCCCCAGGACGGCTTGTGCCTGGAGGGATGAACCAGTGAGAGCCGGGCCCGCGTCCCCTAGTGCACTGTACGGGCGAAGAAGCACCAGAGGATCCCGGCCCGCGCCCCCTGGATGCGGCGCCGCCTTCTGGGACTCCGGGGCAGCTGTGCCCTCTGCTGCTTCCCAGCACCGGGTCTGCGGAGGGAGGAGACCACTGGACCGCAAGGGAGGTCCCCTTTCTTCCTAACCCCACATTGAGAGGTCTCCAGGACTGTAGGGGCAGATCCATGATCTCTCTTGTTCCTTCATTGCTCTGAAGTCTTCCGAAGAAGCCATTCCACCCCCACCCTCTCCAAAGGAATTTGTTTCCATGCTTGTGTAATAAAGCTAGAGTTTCTTTGCCATTCACCCACCTCCCGGCTCCTCCCGCCAATTTCTTTCTTTCTTTGTGTGTATGTGTATGTATATATATCTTCTAGGATGATTTAAAGTACATATTCTTTAACTGTTTAGAAGAGGCAGTAGAGAAAAAAGGGTGTGACTTAGGGGTCTGCACTCAGATTAAAATAAGATTACTGAAGTATAGAGTATATTCAAAAGGACATATACTATTTTTGTCATGTTTGTTTATTTTTGAGAGAGAGATACCTTGTGAGCAGGTGAGGGCCAGATAGGGAGCCAAGGGTCCAAGCAGGCTCCAGGCTCGGAGCTGTCAGCACAGAACCTGATGCGGGGCTCGACCTCACAAACCATGAGATCATGACCTGAGCCAAAGTTGGACACTTAAGTGACTAGCCACCCAGGCACGCAAAAAAGAACATATATTATTAAAAGCATTCTGAGCACAGATTGAGGCAATTAAGTTCAATATACTTGTGGAATCAGCACTCAATAAAAAAGATACCAGGACCCCAAGGGACCACCTGTGCCTCTTTCAGTCACGGTCTATCTCTCTTTGGGACGGCAATTATTCTGACTTCTTACAGAATATACAACTTTTGCTTCTTTTTGGACTATATAGAAATGGAATTATGTGTCCTACACCTAGCTTCTTTCACTCAAACTTATGTTAGTGATATTCATGTTATTGTATGTATAGATCCTTTCTGCTCATTGGTGTATAGAATTTCATTATTTGAATAGTTTACAATATTTCTGCAACTCTTGGTGGACATTTAGGTAGGTTCTGGCTTAGGGTAATTATGATAAAGCTTCAGTGAACATTATAGGACACGTCCTTTGGTGAACATTTTTTACAATAGTATTTATTTATCTAGGAGAGAATTTGCTGGGTCACATGTCATCCAACTTATCAGCTTTGGTAAGATTCCTCCAAACTGTTTCCAAAATGATTATACCAATTTACACACACTTCTTTCTATAGTAGTGCCTGCGTAGTGCCTGTGAGCTCTGAATACTTGATAGCCTTGCCAACACTTGCTAATATGGTCTTTTTCATGTTATCTATTCTGGCAGGTGTACAGATTTTTTTTTGAGAAATATCAATCCAAGTATTGTATACAAATAGTTAAAAATAAAGCCCACAACATCCAAATTGCAGATCAGGACTTGCAATAAAAAATCAAAAGCTTTGTTTCCCCCATGAACACCTCTTCCCCAGAGGCAACACTTTCTTTTGTTTTGTTTTTTCTTTTTTTTTAAATCAGGTTTTTTTCAAAAGACCATTTTTTAAGGACAAATTTAGATTTAGAGACAAATTGCACAAAAAATACAGGTTCCTCACCCCCAGTAGTTTCTATAGTACCTTGCACTAATGTGGATACATTAATTATAAGTGGTGGATGAGCCATTCTTGTTGACACATTACCATTAGACACATTATCATTAACTAACAGTTAGGGTTTATTTTGTGTTATATAGATTCATAAGTTTTGAGAAATGTATAATGGTATGTATCTACTATTGCCGTATCATACAGAATAGTTACACCACCCTAAAGTGCCCTGTGCTCCGCCTATTACCACTTCCTCTCTCCCCCTAAACCCTAATAGCCACTGGTCTTTTTACTGTCTCCGAAGGTGTTTTGTTGTTGTTGTTGTTGTTGTTGTCGTCCTTGTCGTTGTTTTGTTTTCTTTTGTTTTGTTTTGTTTTTCCAGAACGTTATCATAATTGGAAACGTAAAGCAAATGGCTTTTTCGTATTGGATCCCTTCACTTAGTAATCCACACTTAAGTTTCCTCCATGACATTTAAGTAGCTCCCTTTCTCCCTCTTTCCTTCCCTCCTCTTCTGTCTCTCTGCCTCCCTTTCATTGAGGGAGTTTATTTTCTAAAACAGCTTTTAAAAAGCTGGTTTACGGAAAAAGACTGGAAAGTGCAGAGTTCCCCTGTTCTCCCTCCTACCCCCCAAAACATAGTTTTCCCTATTGTAAACTTCTTGTGTCAGTGTAGTGCATTTGTTACAACGGATGAGCCCATATGAAAACTATTATTAACTAAAGACCGAAGTGTAACTTAGCATTCACTGTGGTGTGCAGTTCGGTGAGTTTTGACAAACGCACAATGCCATGATCCAAAGCATTTCACTGTCTTACAAGATGTTTCACTGCTGTAAATATTCCCTGTGCTTCATCGATTATTCATCTCTCCCTTCCCCCCTGAGTCCCTGGCAACCACAGGTCTCTTTACTGTCTCCATTATTTGAGGCAACACTTTTAACTGTTCCAGGTTTATATTCTTTTGTGAGGAATCTTCATGAAGATAAGTAGTATACTATACTGCTGCTTATTGATTTGTCAGTTTTAAGCACCGTCTACTGACTTCCTATGTGACGTTGACATATAGGTCGCTTAAGCCACCTGTCTTCTCTCTCCTCACCTTCCGATATATTCCCGAACTTCTATCTGTATACTGTTTCAGTCAGGTCCAGCCAGCCGGTGAGTCACTATAGGTATTTTAAATAGTTACACACGTGATGGGAAATCCCAGAAGCCAAACAAAGGATGGCGAAGCAATCAGGAATTAGTATCATCAGAAAGCTGTTTCCACCTGCAGAGCTAGAGAAATTCAGAACCATACCTAGCAGGAACTGAGAACATGGGAGAAGAGGCTCTTGGAAAGAAGCTAGAATTTGGAGGAGATAAAATCACTGGTAGGAAGTGGAGCCGGAGAGAGAAAAACCTCTGGGCTTATACCTTCCTCCCTTTCTCCCATCAAACACCCATTGGTCAAACCCCTCTGGAAGCCAGTTGGCAAGGAACCAGGAAACACAGTCTGTAGGAGAAGTGCAGGAACTGGATCTGAGGGCAAAAAGACATAACGGATGAAGTTACATATAGGTACTAGTTAGGGTTCTCCAGAGACTCAGTATCAATAGGAATTGGTTCACAGGATTACGGAGGCTGAGAAGGGCAGACCTAGGAGATCGAGTAGTTCAGTTCCAGGCAGACTCCAAAAGCCTAAGAATCAGGAGAGCTGATGATGTATGTTCCATTCCAAGTCTGAGCCTGAAGTCAGGAGACCAATATCGCAGCTTGAAGACAGTCAGATAGACACAGTGGAGTCTCTCTTACTCCGCCTTTTGTTCTATTCAAGTCTTCAATCGATTAGTTGAGGCCACCCAGTGTTTGGCAAGGCAATGTGTCTTGCTTACTCTCCTGATATACAGATGTTAATTGTACTAAGAAATGTCCTCACAGACTCACTAGAAATACTGTTTAGCCATATATCTGGGTACCCTGTGGCTTAGCCCAGTTAAAACATGAAATTAACCATCACACAATATAATTTTATGTTTGTATGTATATATGTATGTATGTATGTATGTATGTATGAATGTATGTTATTTGAGAGAGAGAGAGAGAGAGAGAGAGTATGCTTAAGCAGGATAGGGGCAGAGAGAGAATTCTGAGCTGTCAGTGCAGAACCTAATGCTCATCTTAGTCTTATGAACTGTCAGATCATCATCTGAGCCAAAATCAAGAGTGGATTGTGAACTCACCGAGCCACTCAGGTACCCCATGAGATGTAATTTTAAAATAGAGACCTAGTTCCCTTACCTGTACTATCATTTTTCATTCCTTACATTGTACGATAAAGGTCTTCCTTAAACTTGCTGCACTTTTTCTCCGTCTCCCATCAGCTTTGGGCTTCTGTTTGTCATTGTTGTTAACACTGCTGTTATGCTCTGCAATCAAGTCTCTTTAGAGAGTTCAAGGTTGATTCTAAAACTTGAAAACTAATAAATGGTTTAAATTATTGTGATTATTAAATAATATGCAAACATTAGAATTACTACTCTTTTGCTGGAGTCTTTGCACCTGCTGAATGAGGACATCTCTAGCATCAAGGTGAAATGGATCCTTTCTCTTTGTATTCCATCAGTGCTTTAAACCATGCCATGTTTCACTTGGCTCATTCAGACTAAGGCTGTCTTATGGATATTATCTGGTTCTCCTTAATTTTCTAATGCACTTCTTTGTTTTATTGCACTCTTTCAGTGTTCTCAAATCATGCCACTTTATGACATCTTCCTGCTAACCTCTTAGCGGTCTCTCACTGGACCCTTCTCTTTTCCTGCCTCATTTAGGTGGTGACTCAGTAGGTCTGCTTCATAGCTTCCTTCCTGTGATTTTCCTCTGCTACGCTCCCAGTTTGTTTCCATGGTTTCATGGTAATATGGCTATCTGGGAAGTTAGGGAGCATTTAAAAGCCTGGACTCTTGAGCCAGACGGCCTGGGGTTAGACTTTACTTGTTCCACTTACCAGCTGTGTAAGTTGGATGTTGGATGAGTTATTTGGCTTCTTTATAACCCTCTTTTCTCCTCTCGAAGATAAGAACGGTAATTGTATATACTTTATAAGTTTGTTGTGTGGTTCATATGAAATAATATATGAAAATAACCCATAACAGAGTCTGGCACAAAAATAAACACTCTGTTAGTGTTGCCTGTTATTAAGAATAATTTGTCTTTATTTTTTCTCTCTTTGTTTTGCTGGAGTACACCTTCATATAACTTCCTAATGAAGAATGAGTAGAATCAAATATTCTGAGTCTTTGCACGTCTGAAGATATCTTGAGTCCACTCTCAAATTTAATTGATAATTTTGATAGGTGTAGAATTGTAGCTTCTTTTTTTTATTTGATTTATTTTTATTTTTTTAAAGTTTACCTCCTAATTAGTTAGCATGTAGTGCAACAATGATTTCAGGAATAGATTCCTCAGTGCCCCTTACCCATTTAGCCCATCCCCCCTCCCACAACCCCTCCAGTGACCCTCAGTTTGTTCTCCATACGTATGAGTCTCTTCTGTTTTGCCCCCTCCCTGATTTTATATAATTTTTGTTTCTCTTCGCTTATATTCATCTCTTCCACTCAGAATTCTTGCGTCTAATGGCCGGTTGCCCCTTCCATCGATTTTCCCCTAATCACAACGCCATTGGACTACAATATCTGCTCTTTGGAGTTTTTTAACTCACTATCACTTCCACCTTCTTCTGGTTTTCAAAATCATTCAGTACATCTGGCCTATGCTTACGAAAAAGGGAATGAAGGTCCCCCTTTTGAAGGGCTTAAAAGAGAATTTATGAACATATTTTAGACTGCCACAGCCTGTCTGCTGGCCTCCTATTATTCACTCTCATCCTGCCTGAAAAATATCCTCACCTTTCCCCAAGAATCCTCCCTCTTAAAGACACAACCCTTGTAACATCAGCTCAAAGTCCAGGATATTTTTATCTAAATTAGGTCCAGGTGAGAATGAGTCTCCTTGGGCGCACTAGTCCTCGAGTACATTTTCAATCTGAAGACCTATGAATGAAGACCTATGAATTCAGCATAGAGACAACACGGGCATGGTTATAACCAGAACACACACACACAACACACACACACACACACACACACACACATACACACACACACACACACACACACACACACACACACACACACACACACACACACAGAAAAAACAAACAAACAAACAAACAAACAAACAAAATACAAACATTGCTGTTTCAAAAGAAAGGTAGGAGGTAATCATGAATGAGTCACTGGTCCATAGCAATTCTGAAGTTCAGCTGGCACAGGTAGGCAGTTGTTTCATTGGGTCCTAAGGCCTGGGAATGATTTTCCATGGTCCTAGCTCCTCCGGGGTTCTGGCTTTCAACCTCCAAGTCATTCTTCCCTTCTCATGAAAAGTAGCCTGTGTCTACAGCCTTATGGTTGTCTCGGCCTACTTACTGATTGGAGGAGGTTGTGGGTCCAAAGCCTTCTTTCATTTTACTCTCTGGGATTAAGTAAATCCTTCTCTACCATGGACTTTTTCAAACATTTATATGGAAAAACACTCCTAAACTTCAAGTGATATTGTAACAGAGAGAACCCTGTGCCCTACAGTTTACTCTGCGAGGGTATGCTTAGGAGATAGAACGCTGGTATTCTCCAAACCCTTCTTCTTTTAGGAAACTTCTCTAGCATCTTTTCCCCAACCTCATCTGCTGAGTGATGTTGGTAATAATTTCACCTTCAATAAGAGTGACATTATTGATGTTATCTGTGCTAACAAAACATGAAATTGTATTTGAATGGCATTGAGTAAGTGCAAGTAGTATCGGTTAGGGACGTGTTCAGCTGTCACAGAAAGGCTGCCACCAGTGGCATAATCAAAGAGCGTTTTACTCACAAAGAGGCTGTAGGCTGTGCTCCATTAAGGCAACAATGTCATCGGCAGCAGACTGCATGGAATGGCAGAGCTGCCAATTTCTTTATGACCTCCTACAAAATTTTGGAAAAAAGGGTAGCAGCCATTAATATAATACTACCAATGTCTTTACCACTTACCGTCTTCAAGATGCAGCACATGTGTGAGCATTTCAAGCTCACAGCACATCTGTGAGGTACAATTGTTGATGTCTTTTGGAGGTCATTCGGTTTCTTCTTAAGTCAAAAATTAGCTGTCATATTTCTAGGGCATGTGGCTTCACCAAATCCCCTCCTAGGTTTCCTTGGCTTATCAATGCATCAAGCAAACTCTATGGAATTCTAGAATTTAATACTTGTGGGCCATGGAGAAACCAGTTCTGCCTTATCAAATCACATTACATACTCAGGCCATTCAGTATACTCTCAGATGAACCCTTGGAAGGTGCTCCTGTATTAGTGTTGTATTTCTGTTGGCAAGAACCTTGCCTCCTAGAGGGACGGTAACTTTCATATCTATTAGTAATTGCCAACGAAGTACAAACCAAGATTTTTCTTTGCCTTCTTGTTGACACGTTATAACATATACTAAGTTACCACGTTTCCTTGTTTTAATCTTAGCATCATATACCAACTGCAATATCATCACGGAACAATGGTGGCCCCGCATGTAGCATCATCACCTCTGGAAACTTCAGATATGGCCACGGTAACACATAGGGTGGACTCCATCTAGATCTTGGCCACTTGGGCTAGTCTGATTCTCTCCGTTTATCTACCTCCCACCCCACACCCCCAGCCCCAGCAGCAGTGAGAATCTGGTCAGTCAGGGAATCTCCAGCAGATACAGATGCAGATGCAGATCATTTCTCTGGATAATATTTATGGTTGACTGTGGCCTGGGTAGCAGGACTGGTTCAGACAGAAACACTGATTTGGGTGCCATCAAGCCGTATCTGTGCCCTCCCTGAGAAATGGGACAGTATGCATTTCAAACACTTCAAGTCTCCACTTCTCCCTGCACACTTCTGTGTTTTGTTGCTTTCATCCACCTACCAAAGCAACCCAAACTTTATGCTACAGAGAGTGGGGCTCGTGTGTCCTTTGCAGATTGGAATGCTGTTACTAGTTTGGGTTATCTTAACAAAAACTGGCACATTACCTAAAAATGTAGAATTCGGTGTGAATTCGGAATCCGCACCTGTAGTAAGCCCTCCATGATTCCATTGATTAGGGAGAGGTATCAGACCATACTGTAAGAAACCCTGCCTTCGAATGCTACAGCTCTATGGACTTTCAAAGCACTAGTTTTAACCTGCTTATCCAAAGTCGGTAAGTCTTTGTGAGTATACATTCAGAGCTTTTTTAAGATCTGGATCGTAGTCTCCAATTTTTTCATGACCTTCCTAACCCATTGATTCCCAGAGTTCTCTTTATTTTTGAATCGTTCTCTTGGGCATTTGACCATACCTGTCAAATAAAAAATGTCTTCAATTTGAATATATTAACATTTAAGGGCAGTCACGTGTTCAGGGCCCAAATATTTTATTATTTCCGTTAGGAATTTATTCTGTCTCTGGACGGTGAAAAAACAAATGCCTTTTGTTTTGTTTTGTTTTGTTTTGTTTCATTTTCCCCACATAAGTAAGTAGATGTGCAAGGCAGAATGCTAGGTACCTGTCATGGGTAATAGGACATTCAGGAGTGTAAATGAGATTTCTGTCATCAAAAAAATAAAAGAAAATTATTTGACGAACTAAGATAAGCTAAGCTTTATTTTTTTTTAATATATGAAGTTTATTGTCAAATTGGTTTCCATACAACACCCAGTGCTCAGCCCAAAAGGTGCCCTCCTCAATACCCATCACCAACCCTCTCCTCCCTCCCACCCCCCATCAACCCTCAGTTTGTTCTCAGTTTTTAACAGTCTCTTATGCTTTGGCTCTCTCTCTCCCACTCTAACCTCTTTTTTTTTCCTTCCCCTCCCCCATGGGTCCTGCTAAGCCTCTCAGGATCCACATAAGAGTGAAACCATATGGTATCTGTCTTTCTCTGTATGGCTTATTTCACTTAGCATCACACTCTTCAGTTCCATCCACGTTGCTACAAAAGGCCATATTTCATTTTTTCTCATTGCCACGTAGTATTCCATTGTGTATATAAACTACAATTTCTTTATCCATTCATCAGTTGATGGACATTTAGGCTCTTTCCATAATTTGACTATTGTTGACAGTGCTGCTATGAACATTGGGGTACAAGTGCCCCTATGCATCAGTACTCCTGTACTGATCTCTTGGGTAAATTCCTAGCAGTGCTATTGCTGGGTCATAGGGTAGGTCTATTGTTTATTTTTCTGAGGACCCTCCACACTGCTTTCCAGAGCGGCTGCACCAATTTGCATTCCCACCAACAGTCCAAGAGGGTTCCCGTTTCTCCACATCCTCTCCAGCATCTATAGTCTCCTGATTTGTTCATTTTGGCCACTCTGACTGGCGTGAGGAGATACCTGAGGGTGGTTTTGATTTGTATTTCCCTGATAAGGAGCGACGCTGAACATCTTTTCATGTGCCTGTTGGCCATCCGGATGTCTTCTTTAGAGAAGTGTCTATTCATGTTTTCTGCCCATTTCTTCACTGGCTTATTTGTTTTTCGGGTGTGGAGTTTGGTGAGCTCTATAGATTTTGTATACTAGCCCTTTGTCCGATATGTGATTTGCAAGTATCTTTTCCCATTCCGTTGGTTGCCTTTTAGTTTTGTTGGTTGTTTCCTTTGCTGTGCAGAAGCTTTTTATCTTCCTAAGGTCCCAGTAATTCACTTTTGCTTTTAATTCCCTTGCCTTTGAGAATGTGTCGAGTAAGAGATTGTTACGGTTGAGGTAAGAGAGGTCTTTTCCTGCTTTCTCCTCTAAGGTTTTGATGGTTTCCTGTCTCACATTCAGGTCCTTTATCCAGTTTGAGTTTATTTTTGTGAATGGTGTGAGAAAGTGGTCTAGTTTCAACCTTCTGCATGTTGCTGTGCAGTTCTCCCAGCACCATTTGTTAAAGAGACTGTCTTTTTTCCATTGGATGTTCTTTCCTGCTTTGTCAAAGATGAGTTGGCCATACATTTGTGGGTCTAGTTCTGGGGTTTCTATTCTATTCCATTGGTCTATGTGTCTGTTTTTGTGCCAATACCATGCTGTCTTGTTGATTACAGCTTTGTAGTAGAGGCTAAAATCTGGGATTGTGATGCCTCCTGCTTTGGTCTTCTTCTTCAAAATTCCTTTGGCTATTCGAGGCCTTTTGTGGTTCCATATGAATTTTAGGATTGCTTGTTCTAGTTTCGAGAAGAATGCTGGTGCAATTTTGATTGGGATTGCATTGAATGTGTAGATAGCTTTGGGTAGTATTGACATTTTGACAATATTTATTTTTCCAATCCATGAGCAGGGATTGTCTTTCCATTTCTTTAAATCTTCTTCAATTACCTTCATAAGCTTTCTATAGTTTTTGGCATACAGATCCTTTACATCTTTGGTTAGATTCATTCCTAGGTATTTTATGCTTCTTGGTGCAATTGTGAACGGGATCAGTTTATTTGTCTTTCTGTTGCTTCATTGTTAGTGTATAAGAATGCAACTGATTTCTGGACATTGATTTTGTATCCTGCAACTTTGCTGAATTCATGTATCAGTTCTAGCAGACTTTTGATGGAGTCTATCGGATTTTCCATGTATTATATCATGTCATCCTCAAAAAGCGAAAGCTTGACTTCATCTTTGCCAATTTTGATGCTTTGATTTCCTTTTGTTGTCTGATTGCTGATGCTAGAACTTCCAGCACTATGTTAAACAACAGCGGTGAGAGTGGGCATCTCTGTCGTGTTCCTGATCTCAGGGAAAAAGCTCTCAGTTTTTCCCCGTTGAGGATGATGTTAGCTGTGGGCTTTTCATATGGCTTGCATGATCTTTAAGTATGTTCCTTCTATCCCGACTTTATCAAGGGTTTTTCTTAAGAAAGAGTGCTGGATTTTGTCAAAGGCCTTTTGTGCATCGATTGACAGGATCGTATGGTCCTTCTCTTTTTTTTTTTTTTTGTTAATGTGATGTATCACGTTGATTGATTTGCGAATGGTGACCCAGCCCTGCAATCCAGGAATGAATCCCACTTGATCATTGTGAATAATTCTTTTTATATGCCATTGAATTCAATTTGCTAGTATCTTATTGAGAATTTTGGCATCCATATTCATCAGGGATATTGGCCTGTGGTTCTCTTTTTTTTACTGTGTCTCTGTCTGGTTAAGGAATCAAAGTAATACTGGCTTCATAGAATGAGTCTGGAAATGTTTCCTCCTTCTCTATTTCTGGAATAGCTTGAGAATGATAGGTATTATCTCTGCTTTAAACGTCTGGTAGAACTCCCCTGGGAAGCCATCTGGTCCTGGACTCTTATTTGTTGGGAGATTTTTGATAACCGATTCAATTTCTTCACTGGTAAGGGTCTGTTCAAGCTTTCTATTTCCTCCTGATTGAGTTTGGAAGAGTGTGGGTGTTCAGGAATTTGTCCATTTCTTCCAGGTTGTCCAGTATTTTGGCGTATAATTTTTCATAGTATTCCCTGATCATTGTTTGTATCTCTGAGGGATTGGTTGTAATAATTCCATTTTCATTCATGATTTTATCTATTTGGGTCATCTCCCTTTTCTTTTTGAGAAGCCTGGCTAGAGGTTGGTCAATTTTGTTTGTTTTTTCAAAAAACCAACTCTTGGTTTCGTTGATCTGCTCTACAGTTTTTTTAGATTCTATATTGTTCATTTCTGCTCTGATCTTTATTATTTCTCTTCTTCTGCTGGGTTTAGGCTGCCTTTGCTGTTCTGCTTCTATTTCCTTTAGGTGCGCTGTTAGATTTTGTATTTGGGAGTTTTCTTGTTTCTTGAGATAGGCCTGGATTGCAATGTATTTTCCTCTCAGGACTGCCTTTGCTGCATCCCAAAGCGTTTGGATTGTCGTATTTTCATTTTTGTTTGTTTCCATATATTTTTTAATTTCTCCTCTAATTGCCTGGTTGACCCACTCATTCGTTAGTAGGGTGTTCTTTAACCTCCATGCTTTTGGAGGTTTTCCAGACTTTTTTCTGTGGTTGATTTCAAGCTTCATAGCATTGTGTTCTGAAAGTATGCATGGTATAATTTCAATTCTTGTAAACTTATGAAGGGCTGTTTTGTGACCCAGTATGTGATGTATCTTGGAGAATGTTCCATGTGCACTCGAGAAGAAAGTATAGTCCGTTGCTTTGGGATGCAGAGTTCTAAATAAATCTGTCAAGTCCATCTGATCCAATGTCTCATTCAAGGCCCTTGTTTCTTTATTGACCGTGTGTCTAGATGATCTATCCATTTCTGTAAGTGGGGTGTTAAAGTCCCCTGCAATTACCACATTCTTATCAATAAGGTTCTTATGTTTATTAGTAATTGCTTTATATATTTGGGGGCTCCGGTATTCGGCACATAGACATTGATAATTGTTAGCTCTTCCTGATGGATAGACCCTGTACTATTATATAATGTCCTTCTTCATCTCTTGTTACAGCCTTTAAGTGAAAGTCTAGTTTGTCTGATATAAGTATGGCTACTCCAGCTTTCTTTTGGCTTCCAGTAGCATGATAAATAGTTCTCTATCCCCTCACTCTCAATCTAAAGGTGTCCTCAGGTCTAAAATGAGTCTCTTGTAGACAGCTAATAGATGGGTCTTGTTTTTGTATCCATTCTGATACCTATGTCTTTTGATTGGCGCATTTAATCCATTTACATTCAGTGTTATTATAGAAAGATACGGGTTTAGAGTCATTGTGATGTCTGTATGTTTTATGCTTGTAGTAATGTGTCTCCTACTTTGTCTCACAGGGTCCCCCTTAGGATCTCTTGTAGGGCTGGTTTAGTGGTGAGAAATTCCTTCAGTTTTTGTTTGTTTGGGAAGACCTTTATCTCTCCTTCTATTCTAAATGACAGACTTGCTGGAGAAAGGATTCTCGGCTGCATATTTTTTCTGTCTAGCACACTGAAATTCTCGTGCCAATTCTTTCTGGCCTGCCAAGTTTCAAAAGAGAGATCAGTCACGAGTCTTATAGGTCTCCCTTTATATGTGAGGGCACGTTTACCCCTTGCTGCTTTCAGAATTTTCTCTTTATCCTTGTATTTTGCCAGTTTCACTACGATATGTCGTGCAGAAGATCGATTCAAGTTACGTCTGAAGGGAGTTCTCTGTGCCTCTTGGATTTCAGTGCCTTTTTTCTTCCCCAGTTCAGGGAAGTTCTCAGCTATTATTTCTTCAAGTACCCCTTCAGCACCTTTCCCTCTCTCTTCCTCCTCTGGGATACCAATTATGCGTAGATTATTTCTTTTAGTGTATCACTTAGTTCTCTAATTTTCCCCTCATACTCCTGGATTTTTTTATCTCTCTTTTTCTCAGCTTCCTCTTTTTCCATAACTTTATCTTCTAGTTCACTTATTCTCCTCTCTGCCTCTTCAATCCGAGCCGTGGATTTTCCATTTTGTTATGCATTTCGTTTAAAGCGTTTTTCAGCTCCTCGTGACTGTTCCTTAGTCCCTTGATCTCTGTAGCAAGAGATTCTCTGCTGTCCTCTATACTGTTTTCAAGCCCAGCGATTCATTTTATGACTATTATTCTAAATTCACTTTCTGTTATATTATTTAAATCCTTTTTGATCAGCTCATTAGCTGTTGTTATTTCCAGGAGATTCTTCTGAGGGGATTTCTTCCGCTTGGTCATTTTGGATAGTCCCTTGCGTGGTGAGGACCTGCAGGGCACTTCCCCTGTGCTGTGGTGTATAACTGGAGTTGGTGGGCGGGGCCGCATTCCGACATTATGTCTGCCCTCAGCCCACCGCTGGGACCATAGTCAGACTGGTGTGTGCCTTCTCTTCCCCTCTCCTAGGGGCGGGATTCACTGTGAGGTGGCATGGCCTGTCTGCGCTACTTGCAGGCTGCCAGGCTTGTGATGCTGGGGATCTGGCGTATTAGCTGGGGTGGGTAGGCATGTGCACAGGGGCAGGAGGGCAGGCTTAGCTCGTTTCTCGTTAGGGGATCCACTTCAGGAGGGGCTCTGTGGCAGCGGGAGGGAGTCAGATCCACTGCCAGAGGTTTGGCTCTGCAGAAGCGCAGAGTTGGGCGTTTGCGCTGAGCGAGCAAGTTCCCTGGCAGGAACTGGTTCTCTTTGGGATTTTGGCTGGGTTATGGGCGGGGGAGATGGCGCTGGCGAGCGCCTTCGTTCCCCACCAAACTGAGCTCTGTCGTCCGGGGGCTCAGCATCTCTCCCTCCCTTTGTCCTCCAGCCTACCCGCTTTCCGAGCAGAGCTGTTAACTTATGACCTCCCAGACGCTAAGTCGCGCTTGCTTGCTGTCAGAACACAGTCTGTCAGGCCCCTCCGCTTTTGCCAGCCAGACTCGGGGGCTCTGCTTGGCCGGCGAGCTGCCCCTCCGCCCTGGCTCACTCCCGGCAGTCCGTTGAGCGTCACCGCCTCGCCGCCCTTCCTACCCTCTTCCGTGGGCCTCTAGTCTGCGCTTCGCTCCTGCGACTCCGTTCTGCTAATCCTTTGGCGGTTTTCTGGGTTATTTAGGCAGGTGTAGGTGGAATCTAAGTGATCAGCAGGACGCGCGGTGAGCCCAGCGTCCTCCTACGCCGCCCTCTTCCCTCATCCTGATCTAAGCTAAGCTTTAAAAATGAAAGGAAAATAGCCATGAACTCAGATAAAAGTTAGGCATAGGCAGTTAAGTACTTTTCCCTAGGGCAGCAAGGAGTTATGAGAAATACCATAATCGGTAGAGTTTGTAGTAAAAAGCTCTACTGACACGATGATAAAGCTCACCTTTAAAGCTTGCTTTGTGTACACTGATATTATTCCTTTCTTCTTGAAATCTAAAGAAGCTTTTTCTCTTTGGCTGTTAACATGAAATGAAAAGACACTCCCCCCCTTTCTTTTCTTCTGCCCTATTTAAGCTGAACTTCTTACAAAAGTCTTTTATGTATTCATTGCTTTTTATCTTCATCCTTTGTCCAAAACAAGCCTTGAGATTGGGAATGATGTGGACTATTTCTAACCCAAGCTCACAGGACTTAACTTCTCATAACACCCATCATTTGAGGAGGCATTGAACTCGTATCATGGAGTTCCTTGTGCAGCCCATGGGCAGGATTCCACTGAAAGAATCAATAGCATCGTGGAGACCCTGTCTCTGGAAGGAACTAACACCAAATAAGGATTCGACCTTATAGGCTGATTTTCCTAGGAATCTAGGAATCGAGAGGGCCAGAAGTGGGATGGTGGGAGAGGGACACTGGAGAAGGGCTGAATACCCGGGTTCACTTGAAGCCAACTGAACAGAGGAAGGTTCTGTCCTGGAGGAGCTTGGCTCAGCAGGGATCAGCTCCCAATTGTTACGGACTTAGTGAAAATACACTCATGAGAGCCTACAAGAAGGATGCTTCCAGAACTCTAAGAGGTTTCATTCCTTTCTTATGTCTTTCTTTATGGAAAGTGTCTTGGGGGTGCTTACTTCCCCTTTGTGTGTCCACAGTTCTTCTTCCCACTAGTTGTATTGTCATGAACCTCCTTACGTAGCCCTTGCTCCCCTCCTAGACCATGTGTTCTTCATGGGCAGGACTCACTTTAGCCATCCGTGTGTCGTTACTACAGTGCCAGCCATGGGCAAAGGAATAAATGCATACTGAATAAATGCAATGAGTTTATGGAGTTTCAGTTCCCAATTGTTACAGAACAAGTAGTTGTCTCACTTCAATTTGATGTGTAACAGCAGCAGTCTATACGGGGGATTCTCTCTCTCTCACATTCTCTCTTTTTACAAACACCTGCATCATCAACTTTTGATTAACTCTTACCCTTTTGTGATCAGATGGATTGGGTGGAACATTTGCCATCTCTTACAATCTTCTTTACAACTCAATACCACTTAAATTCCCTATCCTACAGTAAATTCTTGCTTAGCAAGAAGCAATAGAGTTCAGTGACTAAGGGGGTGGCCCCTGGAGCAAGGCTGCCTGGGATCTCAAATCCTATTTTGCTCTATTTCTAGCAGCGGACCTTTGGACAACTTACTTTTTCTCTGGGTTACTCAGTTTTCTCAGCTGTAAAATCAGGCACAACCTAGCACCTTCACCATAGAGCTCTGAAATGAATTCAGTGAGGTAATGACGGTAAATAACTTGGAATAATGCATGGAACCCCCTTCACTGCGAGTCAGTAAACACTCGCTTCTACCAGTGATGTAATTCCGTTTTTGACAAAGTCGCTGCTTGCTTACTTAAAACCTTCACGTTGGCTGTGTTGAATGTACAGAACAGGTGAACTGTGGAAGGCACCATGTGAGAGTCAGGTTCCTTGGTAGAATGAGGCCCAATTCCCGGATGCTGGGGATTGCAAGAGGATCCTCAAGGGCACAGAGAGGCACAGAGAGGCACAAGGCCCTCGGAACAAACCCATAACGAGATGATCAGAAAGCCTTAGGAAAACAGAGGGAAAAAACTAATTTCACTTTAGTTCCCACCATACACCAGTACATTTCTCTGCAATTCACACATGTTTCCCTCTCAAGCAAACATAACAGGCCTGTGGGAAAGGTATTATTATTCCCACTTAACAGGCAACTAGGCTAATGCTTAGAAAGTTTAAATAACTTGCCAAATATCACATCTATGTGGCAGAGCTAGGATTTGAACCAGCATCGGTCACATCCCACTGCTTCTGCCAATCTTGAGAAACATCTTTGGAAGAAGTGAAATACGTTAATCTTAATCATGCGCTGAATCACATAGGACTGGATACTATAGGCCCATGAAATTCCAAGGCGGAAAAAAAAATTAATTTACGAAGGCTATTTTGCTTACTGTTATATTCCTCAGTGTGCACCGCGTAAGTGTTCACTATTTGCGAAATGAGTGAGTTTATGAGGGAATGGACAGAGGTGTGAATACCTATGCTCATACGATTACACCGTGTAGTTTGGTTGAGGATCTCGGGACACTCTGCCTTACATCTTAACTCATCAGAGTAACGGGAATGTTAGAGCTGTCATAGCAGGTGAAAGAGAAGGTTAGTTATCATACCACTGGTCCCAAATTACTCCTAGGCCAGTTTAAAAAGCAGCACACAAACATAAGACAGTGAGAGACAGCCAGGAAAGCTCAGAGAGAGGGAGAGAGAGAATCCCAAGCAGGTTCTACGCTGTCCGCACAAAGCCTGATGCAGAACTGGAGCTCGCAAACCATGAGATCATGACCTGCGTCGAAAGCAATATAGTCACAGGCCTAACTGACTGAGCCATCCAGGAGCTCAGCTTTGTTCAGATAGTAATTCCCAGGTTTTTACGTAGATAAATGCCAGACCTAACCACCAACAACAAAACAGATTAGAACGATGGTTCAAAACCAAGGATTGCAAGATTGCAGTAAGGACGTAATATGTGGGAGTAATCGGGGCGGGTGGGCGGAAGAAAGGGCCAGGGGGCAGATGGAGGGTTTGTAAATGGACGCTGGCATTCTAGGAAAGGGGGAGAGTTGTTACTTCCACTCCTTTCCTCCAGAACTTGTTGTCCCCAGCATGTGGTGTCCACTGGCCATATGCTTCAGAGCTGGAGGATGGATAAGCTGCCCATTGTAATCAGGGAAAACATTCCACCCACAGAATTCACTAATTCGCCTGTTCCATAATGTTTACCCTCTTACTGGCATTGCTAAAAGCACCTACTTTCTCTACACCACCATGGAACAGGTGGATTTTCCCTTGTCAGCCTTTGCTCGCTTGCTTGTCCGTTTATTGGTCCACCTGTGGCTTTATTCACCACTCACCGAAAGAGATCCCCTTCTGCGGAGAGGCCAAAGTAAGAGAAAGATTGGCTGCGGAAGTGTAGGGCTGTATGTGGATAAGAGGAGAACCTGGGACTGGGACTGAGAGGGATCTTATCTCTAACTGTGGGGTTTTCTTGGGTCTGGGGCTAGGTTCCCTGTGCGAGCACCTGTGGGGAGAGGAGCCAGCATTGGTTTCAGGGGTAGAGCAGGGGCACCGTCCACAGAAGGAGACAGTAGCCCCTCCCTGGTGGGCTGTGCAATAGAACAAAGCCTGCCCGCATCAACCCCCCCCCCCCCCCGCCCGGATCAGTGGCTGGGTCTAGGGCGCAGTCTGGAGTAGGAGAAAGTGGCCCCTTCCCTGGGGGCGTTGGTGTGGGACAAAACAATGCCTGCTTGCATCCACCATGCCCAAGCTCAGCAGTGAGGTCAGCAGCGCAGTCCACAGCAGGGAAAGGCGGGGCTCCCTGATGCACAGCAGCACAAACAAAGCCAGGAAGACATTTGGAGCAGCACAGAGTGGCACTGCCCTAGCACAGGGAACAGGTCTGTGAACCCTCAACAAGCGCTGTGCGAAAGGAGTCAGCGGAGCAAGAAGGACCACCCTGCGTGTGCTCTCGGCACAATGAGGACAACTGGAACGGAGTACACCAGGTCATGGAGAAGAGGCTGGGCATCACCATTTCCCCCCCGCCACCACCACCAAGGCGGGGCCTCAGGGATCAGCCCCAGGGTCCAGAGTGGAGGTGGGACCAGCCTACCCCAAACCACGCCCCTCTGTGCTGTGTATCCTGATGGAGCAGGATAGGCGCTGTGGAACCAGGCAGCTCTGTCATCCGGATCGGTGATGCTGCCTAGACTGGAGTAATTCCGGGACAATTCTTGTTCTTTAGACGTATTCTCCCTTCCTATCTCTTCCCTCCTTTAGTTTGATAAGTCTGTCTTGTTGGTTTGTTTAAGCAGACATTTATAATCCATTGCCTTGATACATTTCCTAACTATACCTGTATATTTTCGTTTCTCTCTCTCTCTGGGATAATCATGCCATCTAGTTTCTCTGTCTGGCTAAACGTATCTTTCTTTTGTTTCCCCACCTGCTTCCTTATTTTCCTTTCTCTCTGTCTGCATGAAGCCATTTGGCCTCCCAGCCTGGTATATATGTATGATTTTCCTTTTCCCCACTCCTGTCATTTCTCTCTTTATATGTGTTCTTCCAACAGCAACGCCTCTACCTTGTTCTTTACTTGTAGCTGGTGTTTCTGGTCTGTTTGTTTGTTTTGTTTTGTTTTGTTTTATTTCAGACTGTTTTTCTGTGTGTGTGTGAGCGTGTGTGTGTCCATTTATTTCTTTTATTTGCACGTTGCCTTACATGTCTCTGTTTCCTGTTTGTTGGTTTGTTTGTTTTCCTTCCCAGGGCTACTTCAAGGAACAAAGAAAAGCACACCTTGTGGAGGGTCAAACACATCACTACCAGTAGAGAACTCAAAGAGCTAATGTCACAACAACAGAGAGCAAGTAACACTCTCCAAGAAACAGTACCTGCAGGGCTGGAACCTGCACAGGGCGTGAGCCCCCTGTCGTATAGCAATTCTTGCAGGTGCAAAGCAAATAACAAGCTTGTAAACCTCCTAAGAGAGAGAAAACTAGCCAAAATAATGACACAGAAGAATTCCCCTCAAAAGAAATTCCGGGAAGAAGTAGACAGCTAACGACTTTATCCAAACAGATATAAGCTACATATCAGAATTTAGCATAACAGTCCAAAGATTAATCGTTGGGATTGGCAAAGGCGTAAAGACAGCATGGAATCAATTATTGCGGAGATCAAGGAAATAAAAAGTAGTCGTGATGAATTCCAATGCTATAAATGCGGTGCAAATTAAAATGGAGGCAGCCGCAGCGCGGATTGAAGAGACAGAGGGGAGACTAAATGAATCAGAAGGTAAAAATATGGGGAAAAGGAGGTGAGAAAAAGATAGAGCAAAATTTGAGGACCGAGATGGGAGAATTAGAGAACTAAGTGATGAAATCAAATGGAACAATATCCATATCACAGGATTTCCAGAAGAGACAGAAAAGGGGTGTGAAGATGACCTTGAACAAATCATAGCTGAGAACTTCCACAAGCTGGGGAAGGACACCGGCATTGAAACCCAACAGGCACAGAGAACTCCCTTCAGATGTAACCTGAGTTGATTTTCTGCACAACATAGCATGGGGAAACTGGCAAAATACAAGCATGAAGAGAGAATTCTGAAAGCAGCTAGGGATGAATGGACCTTCACATACACAGGTAGAGAAGTATTGGGATAGGAGCAGATCCATCTACTGAAATCAGACAAGCCATAAAGGAATAGGGGAATCTTCAATGTGATGAATAGGAAAAATATGCAACCAAGAATCCTTTATCCAGCCAGCCTGCCATTCAGAATCGAAGGAGAGGTAAAGGTCTTCCCAAACAAACCAAAACTGAAGGAATTCACCACCACTAAACCATCCCTACAAGAGATCCTAAGAGGGATTCCTTGAGGGAAATGTCGCAAATATCACAAAGTACCACAGACACCAGTACAAGCATGAAAACTACAGACATCACAATGCCTCGGAACCATCGCTTTCCATAATAACACTGCATGGAAGTGGAATAAATGCTCCAACCAAAAGACACAGGGTATCAGAATGGATAATACAAAACAAGACCCATCTGTTTGCTGTCGTACAGGAGACTCATTTCAGACCTGAGGACACCTTACTCTTGAAAGTGGGGGGATGGAGAACTACCTTTCATGCTACTGGGAGTCAAAAGGAAGCTGTAGTAGCCATACTTCTATCAGACAAACTTGACCTGAAATTAAAGTTGGCAGCAAGAGATGTTTAAGGGCATTATTAAATAATTACAGTGTCTGTCCATCAGGAAAAGCTAACAATTATAATGATTATGCACTGAATTCCGAAGCACACAAATATTTAAAACCTTTAATCACAAACATGAACAATCTTATTGATAAGAATGTGGTAATTTCAGGGGGATTTAATACTCAACTTACATCAATGGACAGAAAATCTAGACAGAATCAGGAAAGAAACAATGGTCCTGAATGATACATTGGACCAGAAGGATGTGACAGATATTTTAGGACTCTACATGGAAAGAAGCAGAGCATACTTTCTTCTGGAGTGCACGTGGAACATTCTCCAAGAGAGACCACATACTGGGTCGCAAAAAGCCTTCAATAATTATAACAGCATTGAGATGACACCATGCACACTTTGAGATCACAATGTTTGGAGCTTGACATAAAGTACAGGAAAAAGTCTGCTCAACCTCTAACAGCATGCAGGTTAAAAAACATCCTAGTAAAGAACGAATGAGTCAACCAGACAATTAGAGAAGAAATTAAAAGACATAAGGAAACAAATAAAAATGAAAATACAACAATCAACGCTTTTTGAAAAAAAATTAATTAAAAAGATGGAAAAAGGGTTACTGAAGCTGAGTTTTGCATACTTGAGAGAGCATGTTATGCACTAAGGAGTCCGAGTGCTTGGGGTAAAGGCCATTTCCATACCTTTCTTAGTTCTGTGACCTTGAGCAATTATAACATCTCCTTCAGCCTCAATTCCTTCTTCTGGACACAGGGTCAATTGAGATGCTTTATGAGGTAACGTGCCTGCCACAGGGAAGTGATTGGTAGCTGTAAGTTCATTGCTCTGCCCCTCGTATTCCCAGGACTCCTGCCAGGGAGCCTGGAGGCCTGCGTGCTGGCCTGAATCTGCAGCATTTTCAGGCAAATTGTTCACTTTGTGATTAAGGCTTCCCGTTTCACTGAGCCCTTGATTCACCCCATGTGTTCTGGCATCTACTGCACTGCGTGGGTTCCCTCCTCCTTTTTCAGACCCTTACTTGGTGTTGTGGGATACAGTGTTCACACCACCTGAGCATCAGTTATTAGCAATAAGCGTGACTCCTCTGAGTACCTATGGTATTCCGCTTATTCCCACATAAAGCTAGTGTTCTGCAGCTCTGATTATCTGCTAAATTATACCAAGGCATAGTTTAGAAGATTCTTTGTTGTTGTTGATTTTGTTGTTGCTGCCCTTGTTGTTGCTGCTCTTGTTGTTGTTGCTGCTGCTGCTGCTGTTGTTTTTGTTGTGTAGAAATCATTTGCTTCAGGTTCATCTAGTCTATCCAGTAACACCTGCCATAACAGTGAGATGAACTTTGGTTTTACCGTTTTTCACTTTTTAACGCGAGTGGATTTTGTTTTTGTTTTTGTTTTTCAGCCTCCCTTTGGGAAGTTCTATTTCTTCCATCTTCTCGCTCATGTGTCCTAAATAGACAACTGATTGTTTACTAGTTGCTGTCTCTGGGAGGTTGTTGCTGTTTGCCAGGTGTTAGTATTGGCATGCCAGGCCTGGGGTGTTCATTCTTTCCAGATTTTTGTTCCAGGTCTTCATGACAAAGGCAACAGAATGAAGGAGGTACTGAGTTGAAGCAGTTAGAAATTCACTTCAACTAGGCCTGCCGGAGGAAGTGGGCACTGCATTTAGAGCAGGAGACACAGAAATGAACCACAAGTGGGCAAAATGAGTTGGGTATAAGAAAGGAAAATAATGCCAGCACGATAGTCCAGTTTTCTTTGCTTTTATGTGAACTATGGGATAAATGTGTAACATACTAGAGACCCTTATGATTTGGGCTGCTTATTTTTATCTTAATGTTTGTTGGTTGGGTGGGTGGTTGATTGACAGCGTGTGTGAGGAAGGGGAGGGGATGAGAGAGGGGGAAGAGAAAATTCCAAGCAGGCTCTGTGCAGAGTGTGACCTGGGGCTTGAAACCACAAATGGCGAAATCGACCTGAACTGAAACGAAGAGTAGGTCACTCAACTAACTGAGCCACTCAGGCTCCCCTTGGAGTACATTGGGTCTTTGCACATTGGGTCTTCGTGTTGGAAATACCATAGGGAGTGGTGTGCATGCACGATCTAAGGAAGGTGCAGCTAGGTAGATCTGGCTTATTTTTTTTCCTTATGACACTTTAGTCAGGAGTAATATTTCGTAAGTTTATTAGAAAGACAGATTGAAGATTGTGATTGGGAGGAAATCAGGTAAGGAGTTATTGCAGTTGACCAGGAGAGGTGAACATGACAGCAATTAGTGTGGAAGCAGGAAATGGAGAGATGAGGACAGATGTGGTAGTTTTTTGAAAATGCTTTTTGTTGTGTAATTAACATTATAGAAAGTAACTATTTTGGTGCATAGGGCTTTGAGTTTTAAAGATTGTATCTACTCATGTAAATGTCACCCCAATGAGAATACAGAAGAGTTCTGTTCCTGGGGCACATAGGTGGCTTAGTCACTTAAGCATCCCACTCTTGATTTCGGCTAAGGCATGAGTTCACTATTCTTGAGTTTGAGCCCCTGCTCACGAACTTCCCGGAGCCTACTTGGGATTATCCCTCTCTACCTCTTTTTCTGTGCCTCCCGCACTCCCACTCTCTGTCTCCCCCCTCCCAAAAAAAATTAGACAAGAAGAGAACAATGCCTTCAGCTCCCAGGATTCCTCATGTTGAATCACTGTCACCCCACTCCTGAGGCCTGGCAACCATCTATCTCCAAATTTTTTTTTATATATGAAATTTATTGTCAAATTGGTTTCCATACAACACCCAGTGCTCATCCCAAAACGTGTCCTCCTCAGTACCCATCACCCACCCTCACCTCCCCCCCACCCCCCATTATCCAAATTTAATATCATATAAATGGATCCTTATTGTAGGTCACTTTATGACTCTGGTTTCTTTCATTCAACCTCATGCCTTTATAATACATCTGTTTCTTAGTGTTTCCCTGTACGCATATACCAGGGTTTGTTTAACCATTCATTTCCTAAAGGACATTTGTGTTTGTCCATTTTTGTCAGTTATGACTAGAGTTGCTTTAAACATTTGCGTGCATGTTTTTTTTTCTTTTAATAAGCATAAGTTTTCACTTCTCTAGAGAAAAGATCTAGGAGTCAGATTTATGGGTCACATGCAAGTATTAGGTATTGTCTTTAAAAATATATTTCATGGGCTCCTGGTTGGCTCAGTAGATTGAGTAGCTGACTTCAACTCAGGTCATGATCTCACAGTTTGTGAGTTCAAGCCACATATTTGGCTCTCTGCTGACAACTGGGAACCTGGAGCCTGCTTTGGATTCTGTATCTCCCTCTCTGTCTTCCCCTCCCTGCTCACACTCTGTCTCTCTTTATCCCTGAAAAATAAGTAAAGATGGAAAAAAAAAACATTTTCAATATGTGGATAGCAATATCTCAGTGCAGTTTTAATGTGTTTCCCTGAAGCCTAGTGTTGTGGAGCATCGTTTTGTGCACTTCAATATATGATATTCTGGACACAAGACCTTTGCTGGATATATGATTTGGCAATATTTTGTCCAAGTCCATAGATTGTCTTTTTGTTCTTTTAACAGAGTCTTTTACCAAGCAAAAGTTCTAGTACTAATGAAGTGCAATTTAGAGATTTTTTTTCTTTTGTATGAATCCAATTTATACACCTTATGACGTCAGACGTCGTTTGTACTCCTTGTTCATATATTTGCTATTCTATACCAGCATCAGAATGTTTTCAGTTTGTTGCTATTGGTTGCACAAGTTGTATACTGCACAGTTCTAGGAGGCATGATTTATATGAACTGCAGTGCGAATGGGAACCCTCAAATCTGTAAAATGTACAACTTGTACACACATGTATTATCTCTTAGAGGGTCTTTTCTACTGTACAGATTGCAGTCATTGCTGTGGTTCCGTTTTACTTTCCTTGTCATTTGTTTATTATGTGGAGAGTACACTGTAGCCGAATTTAAGAAGCTCCTGTTTGTGAGCTATCTAAAGGTAATTTATTCTCACTGATTCTCAACTAGCTGGGGCCTATCCTTGGGGTACAGCAACATCTGGCTTTCAGGCTTGTTCCCTTAATTGAATCTATTACTTTGCATTCATGGAAACTGGAAACTCTCTTCAGCCAGCCAGTTTTCGCTAGATACCCATGATTTTAAAATTCACCTCTAAACAAATGGCTAAAATTTAATATTTGTAGAATCATCTGGATTTGAAAAAAAAAAGGAACAATAGAAAAAAGCTGGAAAAAAATCAACAGAATATAATATAAAAACAACAATATCCTTTGCAGAGAA
Organism: Puma concolor; assembly: GCF_028749965.1. Taxonomy (NCBI): domain Eukaryota; kingdom Metazoa; phylum Chordata; class Mammalia; order Carnivora; family Felidae; genus Puma; species Puma concolor. The sequence goes on from NW_028240268.1 coordinate 132,086, forward strand.
TACTTTGGCTCCATGTAATTCTCGATTTAATCTGAGCAGCTCTAAGTTGGTGTATGATCTCCCTCTGACAATATGAATGTACATTCAGTGTTACAAATGTTTGTATTCTAAATACTTAGTTCCTCTAAAGATGGAATCACAAATTATTAACTGATCAACACTTAGTGTTGTAGCAGAATCAGGAACAATTCAACAGAACAGGCCTGTTCTGGGTGTGTTCTTATATAATTGTGTAATTATGTCCATTATTACTACAGGTGTCTTCACCTACCTGGCTTCTTCAGAATAAGCTACAGTAGGATTTCAGAAAGCATCCCATTCTTCCCCACTGAAATGGTGAAACATTTTTTTTTTAATGTTTGTGTTTACATTTATTTATTTTTGAGAAACAGAGTGAGACAAAGTGTGAGTGGGGAGAGGCAGAGGGAGAAGGAGACAGAATATGAAGCAGGCCCCAGGCTCTGAGCAAGTGGTCAGCACAGAGCCTGATGCAGGGCTCAAACCCATGAACTGTGAGACCGTGACCTGAGCTGAAGTCGGACACTCAACCGACTGAGCCACCCAGGCGCCCCATGAAATGGTGAAACTTTTACGATGCTAGTTGTAGGCTTTTTTGGTGGGGTTTCGTTTTTGTTTGTTTTATAAAAGTCCTGTATCAAGTTGATGAAGTCTCCCTGGACTCAAAGTTTGCGGAGAGAGTGTTTTATTTATTATGAATGGAGGTAACAAATGCCTTCTCTGCATCTCTTTTTAAGAGCATCTGATCATTTCCCTGTCTTTCTTCTTTATCCTATTGTTGTGATGGGTTAAAATAATTGGTTTTTGAATATGGAACCAGTCTCCCATACTTGTACTAAACCCTCTTGGTTATGGATGTAGAATTCTTTTTACACATTGTTGGATTTGGTTTGCTAACATGTATTGGGTATTTTGTGTCTATGAAAATGCAAGACACTGGTCTCCAGTTTTCCTTTCTTCTAATGCCTTTACCTTGTTTTGTCAATGCTGGCCTCCTAGAATGAGGAAGTTTCCCCTCTGTTTTTATTTTCGGGAAGAGATTACAGGACATTAGCATCATTTTTTCCTGTGAATGTTTGCTAGAATTCTTCAGTGAAACCACCTGGGCCTGACGCTTTCTTTTGGGAAGGTTATTCGTCCTTGACTCTATTTACTTAATAAATATAGGCCTATCCAGATAATCTATGTTTCCTTATGTGGGTTTTAGTAGTGTGTGTCTTTTATTTGTTTTCTATATTTTTCTAAAATGTTTTCATTTATTTCTGAGAGAGAGCTGTAGAGTGGGAGGTGGGAAGGGGCAGAGAGAGAGGGAGACGCAGAATCTGAAGCAGGCCCCAGGCTCTGAGATGTTAGCACAAAGCGTGACACGGGGCTCAAACCCACGGACCAGGAGATTATGCCCTGAGCTGAAGTCAAACATTTACTGACTGAGCCACCCAGGTGCCCCATCGTGTGCGTCTTTTAAATAAACGATCTGTTTCATATAAGTTATGAAATTTGGGGGCATAGAGTCATTCATAATATTTTCCATTATCCTCTTGATGTTCATGGAATCGGGAGCGGTTATGTCTCTTTCATTTTTGATATTAACCATTTGTGCCTACTTCTTTTCTTGGATAGCCTAGTTAGGGGTTCATTACCTTTATTGATATTTTCAAAGAACCATCTTTTGATTTCTCTATTGATTATCTCCAGTATTGGACTATCTTTTATTTTATTGATATCTGTTCTAATTATTATTTTGTAATTATTATTATTTCTTTTCTTCTACTTCAGCCTTCAACTGTACCTCCTCCCCTATTTTCCTAAGGTGGAAGTTTAGGCTACTAATTTAAGGTCTTTCTCCTTTCCGATTTTGTTACGTTTATTTACTTACTTTGAGAGAGAGAGAAAGCATGTACGTGAGCAGGGGCATGGCAGAGAGAGGGAGAGAGAGAATCCCAAGCAGGAACCCAATACAGGGGCTTGATCTCATGACCATGATAGCATGACCTGAGTGGAAACTAAGAGTTGCGTGCTAAAACCACTGAGCAGCCAGATGCCCGAAAGTCTTTCTACTTTTCTAATAAATGCATTCAATGCTGTACATTGTACTGTAAGCGATGTTTTCACTGCCCACCCTACCCCGCCCTGCACATTTTGGTAGGTTGTATTTAATTTTCATTGAGTCCAAACTACTTTGAAATTTCTCTCAAGATTCCTTCTTTGATGTGTTATTTAGAAGTATGTTCTTTAATCTCTAAATATTTGGGGACTTTTCCTGCTGTCTTTTCATTATTGCTTTCCATCCAGTTCAATTGCAGTGTGGCCTGACAACATACTTTGTGTGGTTTCTATTCTTTGAAATTTAGTAGGATGTGTTTCATGGCCCAGAACATGTTCTGACTTGGTGCACGTTCTGTGTGAACTTGAGAAACATGTTTATGCAACTACTGTTCGATACAACATTCCATACGTATCAGTTCGATCTAGGAGTTTACTGCTACTGTTTTGTCCAGCTGTAGCCTTACCTATATCCTTCTAGACCTGTCAGTCACTGACAGAAAGGTGTTGAAGTCTCTACTATAGTAATGACTTTTTCTCTTTCTCCTTCGAATTCTAAAAGTTTTTCCATCATGTATTTTCATTCTCTGTTGTTAGATATAGAAAATTAGGGATTGTTATGTTTTCTTACAGAACTGACCTTTTTATCTCTCTATAGAATCTCTTTATATAATGACACTCTTTATCTCCCTAGAGTTTCCTTGATTGGAAGTTTGCTTTGCGTGGAGTTAATGTAATTACTCCAACTCTCTTTGGATAAGCTCTAGCATGATAAATCTTTCTTCATCCTTTTACTTGTAATCTATCTGTATCTTTATATCTCATGTGAACTTCTTATAGACAATATAGAGTTGCATCTTGTTTTTGGATCTCCTGTGACAATCTCTGAGCTTTAATTGGTATATTTAGACTATTCACATTTGATGTGAGTATTGATATAGTTGGAATAATATCTGCCATGTTTGTAACTGTTTTCTATCACTGCATTCAGACTTTGCTTCCTTTCTATCTTCACCTTTTTCTGCCTTCTGGATTTTAATGCAGCAGATGGTATATTCCATTTTCTTCTTTCTCTTAGCATATTCATTACAGTTGTTTATTTTAAAAAGTTGGAGTGGGTTCCCCTTTATTTGCATTTGCTTTACTCATTTATAACTAGTCAAATTCCTCTTTCAAATCACACTATACCCCTTCACAGGTAGTGCAGCTACCTTATAACAGCTGTCTCAATTCCTCCATCCCATGCCTTCTAATATTGATGTCATCTACCTCCTTATCCATATGCTATGATCACCGAGTATATTGCTGCTGTTATCACATTAAACAAATTGTTATCTATCAGATAAGTTGGGAATGAGAAAAATAAACTATTTTATCTTACCTTCCCTTATTCCTACTCTAATTCTCTTCTTTTTTAAGCATAGATCTGAATTCCTTATCTATAACTTCCATCCCTATTCCTTTTTCTAAAGACCTTTCTCTTGAGAGAGACAGGGGGCACAAATGAGCAAGGGGCAGAGAGAGAATCCCACGACAGGCAGAGAGAGAGGGAGAGATAAATGGAATCTCACCAAAGCATGCCTCATGCTCACTTGCAGTGGGGCTAGAGCTCACTTGATGTGGCACCGGAACTCACAAACTGTGGGACTTGAACTCATGAATCCTGAGATCATGACCTGAGCTAAAGTCAGGTATTTAACCACTGAGGTATCTTCGTAAGAACTTTATTTATTTATTTATTTATTTATTTATTTATTTATTTATTTATTTATTTATTTATTTATTTATTTATTTATTTATTTATTTATTTTTCTTGCAAGGCAGATCTACTAGTGATAAAGTCCTTCCTTTTTTGTTTCACAACGTATTACGTGTTTTAGGGTTGTTGTTGTTGTTGTTGTTGTTGTTGTTGTTGTTGTTGTTGTTGTTTACAAAGGAGAGCGATTGTAAAATTCAGATGCTTTGGGGAAAAGTAACATACTGCATGCCTAACATCTTTTTTAATGTTTATTTATTTATGATGAGGGAGAAAGGGGTGGCGGTGGGGGGTAGAGAGAATTCCAAGCAGACTCCATTCTGATAGCAGAGAGCCCTATGTGGGGCTCAATCTCATTCAACATGAGATCATGACTTGAGCAGAAATCAAGGTTGGATGCTCAACCGACTGAGCCACACAGGCACACCTACAAGTCTTTTTCTTTAGTTTGAAATACACTTTTGCAGGATATAGAATTTTCAAGGGTTTTTTTTTTTCCTTTAAACACTTTTAAATTTTTTTTTTCAATGTTTATTTATTTTTGGGACAGAGAGAGACAGAGCATGAACAGGGGAGGGGCAGAGAGAGAGGGAGACACAGAATCGGAAACAGGCTCCAGGCTCTGAGCCATCAGCCCAGAGCCTGACGCGGGGCTTGAACTCACGGACCGCGAGATCGTGACCTGGCTGAAGTCGGACGCTTAACCGACTATGCCACCCAGGCGCCCCTAAACACTTTTATTTGTATTTGTATTTGTATTTATTTTTGTTTTATTTTATTTTTATTTTTATTTATTTTCATTTTCATTTTCATTTTCATTTTCATTTTCATTTTCATTTTCATTTTCATTTTCATTTTTATTTTTATTTTTATTTTTATTTTTATTTTTATTTTTATTTTTTCTTCTACCCTGGTTCGGAAGAAAGGGATAGATTGGGTAAGAGGAGAGAGAGTGATGCTGGCTGGAGGAAGGGCATCATCTTAGTCTGGCTGGTGAAGTGCCGTCTGACAGAGACATTAAATGGAGCATTGAAGCAAACGTGCAGTCATCTGAGGGAAGATTCCGGAAGAGCTGTAAGTGTAGAAGGACAGTGTAGCATTGAGGTATTTGAGAAAGGGGATGATGTGAAACACGCCAGTATTGTGTTGCCTCAAAAAGCACATCTGCAAGCTGTCTTGTATATTCACAAAAAACACTTTCTACCTACCTGGCATTGTGGCTCTCTGAAGTTTTATGATGCCTTAGTTTTTTGTTTAGTAATGAAGGGAAAATGTTGAACTCCCTAGTTACCAAACTCATTTCTGGGACATCATTTTTCTTTGGAAGTTTTTGAAAATCATCCAGTAATACTCAAGGGAAGGTGAGACTTTGCTTCTATGGTATAAGGTTGAGGCCCCAAGCCCAGTGTGCTTTGAGCCAGTGAAACCTTGAATGTATTGTGGTATCAATCTAAGTATGCATGTCTGCATGGTAGGTGTTGCTGCTTTAGCTGTGCATTTATTCCTGAATGAAATGAGGAGATACTGTATGTGGAAAAAAGTAATTAACAAAAGCATATGTTACAAGGGACATGTTTCAGTTGCATATCCAAGTGCAAATGTATGTATGTATGTATGTATGTATGTATGTATGTATGTATGTATGTGTGTGTGTTTTTTTTTAAGTTTTTATTTATTCTGTGTTGAGAGATGCAGAGAGAGAGAAAGAATGCGAGCAGGGGAAGGGGAGAGCGAGAGAGAGAGAGAGAGAGAGAGAGAGAGAGAGAGAGAGAGAGAGAGAGAGAGGGAGAGGGAGAGGGAGAGGGAGAGGGAGAGGGAGAGGAAGAGAGAGAATCTGGCAGTGCAGAGCCTGACGCAGGCCTCCATCTCACTAACCATGAGATCATGACCTGAGCTGAAATCAAGAGTCTGCTGGTAACTGACTGAGCCACTCAGGCACCCTGTCTTCATATTTTAAACATATGAACTCTTGAGTCATCGTTCTCCTTGGGTTTTAGCCATTTTCTTGTAGCAAATGTATTCTGAAATACAGAGGGGTCTGTGTGCTTCAAAGTGAACAGTGGGATGATGTATTTTTTTTAAGGTGGTATATCAGCTCAGTGGGGGCACATGGCAGAATGGTTGAATATGAGCCTGGAGCCAGATGACCTGGGCTTGAACACTGGCTTACTAGATGTGTGACCTTGGGTAGGCTATTTAACCTTTCTGTTTCTTAAGTCTCCATTTGCAAAATGAGGCTAGTGATTCTATGTCCAAATGTTCCTGGATTGTGGCCGTGCCTGGCACAATTGTTAATGGCTTTCTGCTTTGATTCCCCAAAGTATCTTTATTTGGACAATAAATTATATTGTTGCCCTAACAATAATCGAACCTGTGTCAGAAGATCCATTTTGAAGATTAAAAGCATTAAAAACAAGACCTGCTTGGGCGCCTGGGTGGCGCAGTCGGTTAAGCGTCCGACTTCAGCCAGGTCACGATCTCGCGGTCCGTGAGTTCGAGCCCCGCGTCGGGCTCTGGGCTGATGGCTCAGAGCCTGGAGCCTGTTTCCGATTCTGTGTCTCCCTCTCTCTCTGCCCCTCCCCCGTTCATGCTCTGTCTCTCTCTGTCCCAAAAATAAGTAAATGTTGAAAAAAAAAATTTAAAAAAAAAAACAAAAAAAAACAAGACCTGCTTATAATATGTGCTCAGTAAGTACTACTTGTTATTATTAGCTGTGACAACCAGAACACACGTTTTAAATATCCAGTTTCATGCATTACCCCAGAAGCAAGAATTTTTACTGTAGACCTTGAACTCTGGAAGTGACATGTATTGCTGGAAAATGGAGAATCACCAGTGTGAGCAAATTGAATACAGTTTTGAAAAATTCTCTTCCACTTTAACCTAGCATGGATGAAACAAGTAGCTTGAAAAAAAATGGTAGTTTTCTTTCATTTCACTAACAGGATAATCACCACCCAGGACATGCTGGTTTTACAGAGAAAATACCATGGGGGTTGTTAATTTGGGTTTTGCGTTTAATGTGCTGTTCTTTACAGTCAGATTCCTAGTTTCCTTTCTTTGATCTTTCTTTGGGCATTACCTTCCTTGTCCTCTCCTCATGTAATGTCTAAAGTCAATTGCTGTCCCTTCTTCATACATCTTTGTGCTAGGGGATAAGGAAATTATACATAACTGAAAAAGCTTTATTTGCAGTAATGGTTTCATGTGCCTACTCTTAAAATCCTTTGCCGTGTTTGAGATTGGGTAAAAAAAATAGTGGGTTAATTGGGATATGACTTTTCTTCATATAAGCATCTTGATCAGAGTTTCTGCTAAACTTGTGAGGTAGTGATGCTAGACAGGCACAGAGGTGGGACGGACGTCTACTCCTGGCCCTGCCACAGGCTATCTGTGTGACCTTGGGCACTCCATTTGTTTCATCTCTCTGAGTTTCAGTATTTAGCACGCTTCAAAGGGGGTAAAGATATGTGCTGCTTCCCAAGGTTAAGCATGAGGCTCAATTGGGATGATGAGTTACTGTGCTCTAAGCAAATGTTGGCCAAGAGTTCCTTTCTTTCAAAATTGGTTGATGTGATTGGGACTCCTTTTGTAAGATCCATGAGTAGAGGCTTGGAGGAAAAGTAGATAAAAATGCTTCTTCTGTTTGTGTGTTTCTGAGTTGCCTGTGGCTGTAGTACTTGGCTATCTAACCAGGGGCTGCTTCAGCATGCATGAAATACTTCAAATGGGCGACAAGACGGTTTTTCTTTATCCTAAACTTCAGGCTGTTGGAAGCATACCTGTGGAAGCCTCTGTGATCTGACAGCTTGAAGGCTCCATGAGAAGTCAAGTGTGCAAGGGAGCCCAGCTTTGAGCCAACCAGGGAAAGGATGGCTTAGCTCTCAAAGGAACATGCACGTTTCTCAGGTGATAGAGTAGAGAATAAAATGTGTCCCTTTAAATTCCACATTCCCCTGCTCTTCAACTTCTAAGGAAGTCTTTGGCTACCATCAGTCTGGGCTCTGGAGCCAGCATAGTATTTTTCTTCTTTTAGTTTACCCTGGTTCATGATTTGCTCCCCTTTAACTTAAGAATTGTCTTTATTATAGAAAATTTCAAATATGTAAAAGTCAAGAAATTAGTATATCATACCCCCATGTCCTTAGGACCTAGTTGTAAACATTATCAACTCATGTCTAATCTTGTTTCATCTGTATTTCTACCCGTTTTGTCCTTGCTCCCCTCTTCCCCTGGTTTATTTGAAGCAAATCCCACACGTTGCATTTTATTAAAAATATCATCCTGTTTGTTTTTATTTTTAAAAAGTTTTGTTGTAGTATAATTGGCATAACTTGCAGAAAACTAAAGTGTGCTATTTGATAAGTTTATACATCAGTGTGGATGTGTGTACACACAGATCAAAAACTATACACACACACATATCCATGAAACCACCACAGTCTAGATAGTGAACATACCCATCACCGAAAAGTTTCCTTGTGTCCCTTGGTCATCCTTTCCTCTTGCCCCTCTCTGCCACCCATTACTGATCTGCATTCTGTCACAATATATTAGTTTCTATTTTGTAGAGTTCTAGATGAGTGAGATCATAAAGTAAGTACTTTTTTTTTTTTGATCCAGTTTTTTTTTTCCCGCTCAGTGTCATAGTCTGTCTATCCTACCAATATCATCATGCTGTGACTAGGTACCCCTTAGGAAGCTGAAGGACCCTTTAGCAGATATTATAGTCGTCCCGGTGAGTAATGGTGGTTTGGACCAGCATGGTTACCATGGAGATGATAGCTGCCTCAATTAGAGATCTGCTTTGGAGGTAGAGCCAATCAGACCAGCTGGATTTGGGGATTAGGGGGGGTGGGGGTGGGGGTCGGATCCAGGATTACTCCTGAGGATTCTTGCTTGAGCACACGAAGAGAGTGTGATGAAACAGAGGAGACTCAGTGAGGAGCAGCTATGTATGATCTTTCCTGATTCAGTCCTTGCCTGGATGTCTATTGCTTCTTCAAAGCTGTCATTATTATCATTGGTTGATTTGAAGCAGTACTTGAATGGCAGAGGAAAAAAAAACTGTATTTGGAGCACTTTAAGACATTTACAGGATGACTGGGTGTTATCAGGAATGATATTAAATAAAGGCTAGTTGGCATTGTCAAATTCAAATTAATGAATTTCAGTGTTCTCCTCAGGTGTTGGTAGTATCATCTGGTCCAGGTAAGGAGAGACTAAGAAGTACAGAGGCAAATCACATTTTTAAGAGCTTGTAAAATCTGCTTGAGGTGAAGTTCACTCCACTTTTTTCAGGGCTCCCAGAATTTTCTTTTTTTTTTTGTGGTGGTTTTATCATTGAAAATGTTCTGCAAAGTCTGATGCTGTGGTGATAACATCTGCACGCAGTGACTAGCTTTGTGAATTTCATCGTAAGGTAGGATAGCCTGTCTTCCTTCTCCAGGGTTATTAACATGTCGGGTGTTTTATTAGAACTTGGACTCCCTTTGGGTGTTTGGCCTTAGAAAAACTGAGTCAAGTGATATCTTTAGTTTTGGAATTTTAGAAAGGACACGCCACCTGGATTATTAAGTTCATGGGCACCTTTGGGAAACCTGATTAGTTATAGAACTCATACTATATGATAGTAACAACAACTGCACGTTTATTGTTTATTCCTTGCTTAGTGCTTTATATGCATTATCTTATTTAATCTCCACATCACTCCGATGAAGTAGGTACTATCATCATCTCCATTTTGCTGGGGAAGGACCTGGGATGCAGACGGGATACCTGATGAGACCTAGACGAGTCTTACAATCAGTGTTAGTGCCGCAAGTTGGACCCAGGCAGGTAGTCTAGCTGCAGAGCTCATGCTTTCATTAAGAGATAATATTTTCATTAAGAGATGGTACTCCAGGGTGGCTCAGTTGGTTAAGCCTGCTTGGGATTCTCTCTCTGGTGCTCCCCTGCTTGTGCTCTCATTCCTCTCTCTCTCTCTCTCTCTCTCTCTCTCTCTCTCTCTCTCTCTCTCTCTCTCTCTCTCTCTCTCCCTCTCTCTCTCCCTCTCTCTCTCCCTCTCTCTCTCTCTCACTTTCTCTCTCTGTGTGTGTCTCAAAACAAATAAAAATGTGTTCTTTTTTTTTTAAAGAGATAATACTTGAGGTGGATCTTGCAAGATAAAGAGAAGTTTAAAGGACAGTGGGGACTGGCATATAAGGTAGAGAGAATGTAGTATCAATGCGGGGACATGAGAAACTTATTGTCCTGGGCGCTGATGGTGAGAAATAATGTTGGTAATGCTGGTATGACCAGAAAAGATGTAGGGCCTAAAAAAATACCTGTTTTGGTTATCCAGAGCAGCTTTTTCACTGATAATCTTATGATGTCTTTAAAAAGTCTCCTTGAAATATTGAATAAGTGCAGGAGATCCCATTTCTGTTTTCTCAGTTCCAAGGATCTCAGATGGGGAGCTTCTTAACTAGCTGATCTCAAAAGCATCTTCTGACTTCAGCCAACCTAGGTTTTGCCATCCAGGAGTAAATTCACTGCTCCCACCTTTTCTGCTCAGCTCTGAGTCCCTTTCGTGTTAAAAGAGATCTACTTGCTACTTTTAAACGGAATAGGATTTCCAAACCTGTCCCCACTGTCAGTAGTTGAAAGGCTAATAGTCAGCTAGCATCTGAATACCATTGGAGTGGTACCTCACTTATTTGGTTCATAAACGGATGATGGTTGTAAACAGAAAAGTGTATGATGTGGCGGTTTAGCCATGTTTTGGAGGCTAACTCTTGCTTCCTGCTTTAAAAATGCATTTTGCTATTTTGTAGTTAAGGATCGATTATAATGAGAAGGGAGTAAATGCAAACCAACGGGTGCTTTTAGGTTTTAATGCACAGAGCTGTTGCTGAGTATCAGTGAAACAGCTTTGTTTTTGTTTTTTGTTTTTTGTTTTTTTTTAAATTTTTTTTTCAACGTTTATTTATTTTTGGGACAGGGAGAGACAGAGCATGAATGGGGGAGGGGCAGAGAGAGAGGGAGACACAGAATCAGAAACAGGCTCCAGGCTCTGAGCCATCAGCCCAGAGCCTGACGCGGGGCTCGAACTCACGGACCGCGAGATCGTGACCTGGCTGAAGTCGGACACTTAACCAACTGCGCCACCCAGGCGCCCCCGTTTTTGTTTTTTAAATGAATAGGTAGTTTGTGGATGTGAATTTCAAAAGGTACACGTGTTCATCCTGTATCTCAAATCCCTTCTTTCCTCCTCAAGCAACTTTAATTGTTCTTTAGTGGCCCCTTTTATAAAGGGAGTCTATGCTTGTATTAGCATGTATGAGTGTGTCATTGTTTCTAGGATTTTGTTATGGAGATGCTAATTAGTAAGAGTAGAGAGAATGTTATCTCTTGCCAGTCATGATAGCAAGGCTTGTGTGTGCACACACGCAAATGAGCAGATAATCTAAACAAGTGTTTACTCTTCACCTAAAAAATAATAAACATGCACATTATCAAAGATTAACCCATACTAAGGAAAAACATTAGTTAAATAGAAACTGAGTAGGTTCAACTTTGGGTTTAACAAAGACTTCCAGCAGCTACTATATTTAAAAACTAAAGGAAAATGTATGCAAAGATACAGTAGGAAACATGAAGTGAGTCCAACGGGAATCACAATAGACAAATGGAAGTGATTTTCTAAAAAGTGAAATTTATGAAATTGAAAAATACAATAACTGAAATAACATTTCCCTAGATTAACTCAGTAGGTTAGAAATAGAAGAAGGAATCAGTGAACCTGAAGGTAAATCAAGAGAAATGTCCCAAGCCAAACAATAGAGAGGGGAGAAAAATTGGACACAAATCAGTAGAGCACTGTGTGACAATATCAGGTGTTCCAACTTAATGATGTAACACATGTATAATAGGAGTCCCAGATGGAGAGGAGGGAGAAAATGGGACAAAATCTTACTGAAGAAATTGTTTAAGTACCAGATTTGATGAAAATTATCTGAAAGATCCAAAAAGTTGAAATAACTTCAGTTTGGTTTTTCGGGACCAGAGTTTGATTCTAGAAATACCAAAGCACTGCTTGACAGCAGCCTGGTGAGTAGGGCCTCTGTGGGATGGGACTTCTGCTGCGTCCCCCTGTGTGATAAACTGGACATTTTAGAGCTGCACGCCAGGCACAGGCAGCATCACAGATGCCATCAGCTTTTCACTCTTCCAGGTACATTTTTTTATTCATCTTTCCTCTCTCTGCCTGAGTATTGGTAATATGTTATATTCCTCACTGGCCACATGGAAAATGAGAACATTGGTTGCTACTGTTTCACTATCTATACACTAGAAACCACCGTGTCTTTCTTTTTATGATAGAGGTATTCTGGAGAATTTCTATGGTAGCTTTGGACATACTTTTTTTTTTTTAATTAAAAAAAATTTTTAATGTGTATTTAATTAGATAGAGGAGGGGCAGAAGGAGAGAGTGAGAATCCCAGTAGGTTCCATGCTCAGTACAGAGCCTGATGAGGGGCTCAATCTCAACAACCATGAGATCATGATCTGAGATTAAATCAAGATCTCAGCTTAACTAACTGATCCAACCAAGCACCCCAAGAGATCATTTTATGCAGGTTAGAAACACCCACCTTTTGTTTGAAAAAGGAGACTAAGAATTAACAACAACAACAACAACAACAACAACAACAACAACAACAACAACAAAACCTCTCTCATGCAGAACTATACCCCCCCCCTCCAAAAACTGACATCTCCTTCCTGAGTTCCAAAGTTTCTTTGTGTAGTAGTTTCTTTAACTACCTGGCGAGGGCTTTAGTTTCACTGGGCCGACTCAGCATTAATATTCATGCTACACAAGATAACTAGTTTATTATCATTCTCTTTTATTTTGTATCGAAGTACAGTCCTAGGATATGAGAGTTCTGTGCATGGTTGTTTTTGGAATGTGGAATCTTTTGATGTATTCAACTCAGCTGTGGTTATTCACTGAATACCTACTAGGTGCCCAGCCATTGTGTTAGTCCTTCTTCTTTGTGCAAGTATGCATGTACGTGCAGGATGGATGCATTAGAGGTGGGAGAGGAGGCTGGGATGTGCAGTCTTTCCATGTAGGAGTATAGAATCTTGCTTCGGAGGCACATGCACCAGGGTGAGACCTGGGTTCGAATTCTGCTTCCTTCAACAACTGTGTCATCTTGGATGACTCATTTAATTCATGTGATTTTATGATTAAATGAAATAACACTTGAAGTGTCTAGCATGCCTGACATGTTCTAGGTGCTCAGTGTGTGTGTGTGTGTGTGTGTGTGTGTGTGTGTGTGTGTGTGTGTGTGTGCACGCACATGTATATATGTGTTCTCTGCTCCTTTAAAATAAACCAGAAAGAAAACATCCCCCCCACAGTAGTGTGTAGATTTATAGCGAAACCAAAGGTAGTGTATTTCGAAATATGTTTTGCTTTCCCTCAGATGACTGCACGTTTGTTTCAATGCTCCATTTAATGTCTCTGTCAGACGGCACTTCACCAGCCAGGCTAAGATGATGCCCTTCCTCCAGCCAGCATCACTCTCTCTCCTCTTACCCCATCTATCCCTTTCTTCAGAGCCAGGGTAGAAGAAAAAACAAAAACAAAAATAAAAATAAAAATAAAAATAAAAAAAGTAAAAATAAAAATAAAAATAAAATAAAAATAAAAATGAAAATGAAAATAAATAAAAATAAAAATAAAATAAAAATACAAATAAAAGTGTTGAAAGGAAAAAAAAACACCCCTTGAAAATTCTATATCCTGCATAAGTGTATTTCATACAGAAGAAAAAAGACTTGTAGGTGTGCCTGTGTGGTTCAGTCGGTTGAGCATCCAACCTTGATTTCTGCTCAAGTCTTGATCTCATGTTTAATGAGATTGAGCCCCACATAGGGCTCTCTGCTATCAGAATGGAGTCTGCTTGGAATTCTCTCTACCCCCCCGCCACCCCTTTCTCCCTCAACATAAATAAATAAACATTAAAAAAGATGTTAGGCATGGAGTATGTTACTCTTCCCCAAAGCTTCTGAATTTTACAATCCCTCACTTTTGTAAACAACAACAACAACCACAACAACAACAATAACAACAATTCGAAAACAAGTAATACATTGTGAAACAAAAAAAGAAAGACTTTATCACTAGTAGATCTGTCTTGCAAGAAATAAATAAATAAAATAAAAAAGTTCCTTCGAGGATACCTCAGTGGTTAAATACCTGACTTTAGCTCAGGTCATGATGTCAGCATTCATGAGTTCAAGTCCCACAGTTTGTGAGTTCAAGTGCCACATCAAGTGAGCTCCAGCCCCACTGCAGTGAGCATGAGGCATGCTTTGAGTGAGATCCCATTATCTCTCCCTCTCTCTCTGCCTGTCCTGGGATTCTCTCTCTGCCCCTTGCTCATTTGTGCCCCCCCCCCCCGTCTCTCTCAAGAGAAAGGTCTTTAGAAAAAGGAATATGGATAGAAGTTATAGATAAGGAATTCAGATCTATGCTTAAAAAAGAAGAGGATTAGAGTAGGAATAAGGGAAGGTAAGATAAAATAGTTTATTTTTCTCATTCCCAACTTATCTGATAGATAACAAGTTGTTTAACGTGATAACAGCAGCAATATACTCGGTGATCATAGCCTATGGATAAGGAGGTAGATGACATCAATATTAGAAGGCGTGGGATGGAGGAATTGAGACAGCTGTTATAAGGTAGCTGCACTACCTGTGAAGGGGTATAGTGTGATTTGAAAGAGGAATTTGACTAGTTATAAATGAGTAAAGCAAATACAAATAAAGGGGAACCCACTCCAACTTTTTGAAATAAACAAGTGTAATGAATATGCTAAGAGAAAGAAGAAAATGGAATATACCAACTGCTGCATTAAAATCCAGAAGGCAGAAAAATGTGAAGATAGAAAGGAAGCAAAGTATGAATGCAGTGAATAGAAAACAGTTACAAACATGGCAGATATTATTCCAACTATATCAATACTCACATCAAATGTGCAGAGTCTAAATATACCAATTAAAGCTCAGAGATTGTCACAGGAGATCCAAAAACAAGATGCAACTCTATATTGTCTATAAGAAATTCACATGAGATATACAGATACAGATAGGTTACAAGTAAAAGGATGAAGAAAGATTTATCATGCTAGTGCTTATCCAAAGAGAGTTGGAGTAATTACATTAACTCCACACAAAGCACACTTCCAATCAAGGAAACTCTAGGGAGATAAAGAGTGTCATTATATAAAGAGATTCTATAGAGAGATAAAAAGGTCCGTTCTGTAAGAAAACATAACAATCCCTAATTTTCTATACCTAACAACAGCGAATGAAAATACATGATTGAGGGGATCCTGGGTGGCGCAGTCGGTTAAGCGTCCGACTTCAGCCAGGTCACGATCTCGCGGTCTGTGAGTTCGAGCCCCGCGTCAGGCTCTGGGCTGATGGCTCAGAGCCTGGAGCCTGTTTCCGATGCTGTGTCTCTCTCTCTCTCTGCCCCTCCCCCGTTCATGCTCTGTCTCTCTCTGTCCCAAAAATAAATAAACGTTGAAAAAAAAATTAAAAAA
This sequence comes from Puma concolor, assembly GCF_028749965.1. Classification (NCBI taxonomy): domain Eukaryota; kingdom Metazoa; phylum Chordata; class Mammalia; order Carnivora; family Felidae; genus Puma; species Puma concolor. The sequence goes on from NW_028240268.1 coordinate 147,506, forward strand.
AAAAGAAAATACATGATTGAAAAACTTTTAGAATTTGAAGGAGAAAGAGAAAAAGTCATTATTATAGTAGAGACTTTAACACCTTTCTGTCTGTGACTGACAGGTCTAGAAGGATATAGGTAAGGCTACAGCTGGACAAAACAGTAGCAGTAATCACCTAGATCGAACTGATACGTATGGAATGTTTTATCGAACAGTAGTTGCATAAACATGTTTCTCAAGTTCACACAGAACGTGCACCAAGTCAGAACATGTTCTGGGCCATGAAACACATCCTACTAAATTTCAAAGAATAGAAACCACACAAAGTATGTTGTCAGGCCACACTGCAATTGAACTGATGGAAAGCAATAATGAAAAGACAGCAGGAAAAGTCCCCAAATATTTAGAGATTAAAGAACATACTTCTAAATAACACATCAAAGAAGGAATCTTGAGAGAAATTTCAAAGTAGTTGGGACTCAATGAAAATTAAATACAACCTACCAAACTGTGCAGGGCGGGGTGGGGTGGGCAGTGAAAACATGGCTTACAGTACAATGTACAGCATTGAATGCATTTATTAGAAAAGTAGAAAGACCTTCGGGCATCTGGCTGCTCAGTGGTTTTAGCACGCAACTCTTAGTTTCCACTCAGGTCATGCTATCATGGTCATGAGATCAAGCCCCTGTATTGGGTTCCTGCTTGGGATTCTCTCTCTCCCTCTCTCTGCCATGCCCCTGCTCACGTACATGCTTTCTCTCTCTCTCAAAGTAAGTAAATAAACGTAACAAAATCGGAAAGGAGAAAGACCTTAAATTAGTAGCCTAAACTTCCACCTTAGAAAAATAGGGGAGGAGGTACAGTTGAAGGCTGAAGTAGAAGAAAAGAAATAATAATAATTACAAAATAATAATTAGAACAGATATCAATAAAATAAAAGATAGTCCAATACTGGAGATAATCAATAGAGAAATCAAAAGATGGTTCTTTGAAAATATCAATAAAGGTAATGAACCCCTAACTAGGCTATCCAAGAAAAGAAGTAGGCACAAATGGTTAATATCAAAAATGAAAGAGACATAACCGCTCCCGATTCCATGAACATCAAGAGGATAATGGAAAATATTATGAATGACTCTATGCCCCCAAATTTCATATCTTATATGAAACAGATCGTTTATTTAAAAGACGCACACGATGGGGCACCTGGGTGGTTCAGTCAGTAAATGTTTGACTTCAGCTCAGGGCATAATCTCCTGGTCCGTGGGTTTGAGCCCCGTGTCACGCTTTGTGCTAACATCTCAGAGCCTGGGACCTGCTTCAGATTCTGCGTCTCCCTCTCTCTCTGCCCCTTCCCACCTCCCACTCTACAGCTCTCTCTCAGAAATAAATGAAAACATTTTAGAAAAATATAGAAAACAAATAAAAGACACACACTACTAAAACCCACATAAGGAGACATGGATTATCTGGATAGGCCTATATTTATTAAGTAAATAGAGTCAAGGACGAATAACCTTCCCAAAAGAAAGCGTCAGGCCCAGGTGGTTTCACTGAAGAATTCTAGCAAACATTCACAGGAAAAAATGATGCTAATGTCCTGTAATCTCTTCCCGAAAATAAAAACAGAGGGGAAACTTCCTCATTCTAGGAGGCCAGCATTGACAAAACAAGGTAAAGGCATTAGAAGAAAGGAAAACTGGAGACCAGTGTCTTGCATTTTCATAGACACAAAATACCCAATACATGTTAGCAAACCAAATCCAACAATGTGTAAAAAGAATTCTACATCCATAACCAAGAGGGTTTAGTACAAGTATGGGAGACTGGTTCCATATTCAAAAACCAATTAGTTTAACCCATCACAACAATAGGATAAAGAAGAAAGACAGGGAAATGATCAGATGCTCTTAAAAAGAGATGCAGAGAAGGCATTTGTTACCTCCATTCATAATAAATAAAACACTCTCTCCGCAAACTTTGAGTCCAGGGAGACTTCATCAACTTGATACAGGACTTTTATAAAACAAACAAAAACGAAACCCCACCAAAAAAGCCTACAACTAGCATCGTAAAAGTTTCACCATTTCATGGGGCGCCTGGGTGGCTCAGTCGGTTGAGTGTCCGACTTCAGCTCAGGTCACGGTCTCACAGTTCATGGGTTTGAGCCCTGCATCGGGCTCTGTGCTGACCACTTGCTCAGAGCCTGGGGCCTGCTTCATATTCTGTCTCCTTCTCTCTCTGCCTCTCCCCACTCACACTTTGTCTCACTCTGTTTCTCAAAAATAAATAAATGTAAACACAAACATTAAAAAAAAATGTTTCACCATTTCAGTGGGGAAGAATGGGATGCTTTCTGAAATCCTACTGTAGCTTATTCTGAAGAAGCCAGGTAGGTGAAGACACCTGTAGTAATAATGGACATAATTACACAATTATATAAGAACACACCCAGAACAGTCCTGTTCTGTTGAATTGTTCCTGATTCTGCTACAACACTAAGTGTTGATCAGTTAATAATTTGTGATTCCATCTTTAGAGGAACTAAGTATTTAGAATACAAACATTTGTAACACTGAATGTACATTCATATTGTCAGAGGGACATCATACACCAACTTAGAGCTGCTCAGATTAAATCGAGAATTACATGGAGCCAAAGTATTCTCTGCAAAGGATATTGTTGTTTTTATATTATATTCTGTTGATTTTTTTCCAGCTTTTTTCTATGGTTCCTTTTTTTTTCAAATCCAGATGATTCTACAAATATTAACGTTTTAGGCATTTGTTTAGAGGTGAATTTTAAAATCATGGGTATCTAGCGAAAACTGGCTGGCTGAAGAGAGTTTCCAGTTTCCATGAATGCAAAGTAACAGATTCAATTAAGGGAACAAGCCTGAAAGCCAGATGTTGCTGTACCCCAAGGATAGGCCCCAGCTAGTTGAGAATCAGTGAGAATAAATTACCTTTAGATAGCTCACAAACAGGAGCTTCTTAAATTCGGCTACAGTGTACTCTCCACATAATAAACAAATGACAAGGAAAGTAAAACGGAACCACAGCAATGACTGCAATCTGTACAGTAGAAAAGACCCTCTAAGAGATAATACATGTGTGTACAAGTTGTACATTTTACAGATTTGAGGGTTCCCATTCGCACTGCAGTTCATATAAATCATGCCTCCTAGAACTGTGCAGTATACAACTTGTGCAACCAATAGCAACAAACTGAAAACATTCTGATGCTGGTATAGAATAGCAAATATATGAACAAGGAGTACAAACGACGTCTGACGTCATAAGGTGTATAAATTGGATTCATACAAAAGAAAAAAAATCTCTAAATTGCACTTCATTAGTACTATAACTTTTGCTTGGTAAAAGACTCTGTTAAAAGAACAAAAAGAGGGGCGCCCGGGTGGCAGGGTTTGAGCAGGGGCTCAAACTCAAGAATAGTGAACTCATGCCTTAGCCGAAATCAAGAGTGGGATGCTTAAGTGACTAAGCCACCTATGTGCCCCAGGAACAGAACTCTTCTGTATTCTCATTGGGGTGACATTTACATGAGTAGATACAATCTTTAAAACTCAAAGCCCTATGCACCAAAATAGTTACTTTCTATAATGTTAATTACACAACAAAAAGCATTTTCAAAAAACTACCACATCTGTCCTCATCTCTCCATTTCCTGCTTCCACACTAATTGCTGTCATGTTCACCTCTCCTGGTCAACTGCAATAACTCCTTACCTGATTTCCTCCCAATCACAATCTTCAATCTGTCTTTCTAATAAACTTACAAAATATTACTCCTGACTAAAGTGTCATAAGGAAAAAAAATAAGCCAGATCTACCTAGCTGCACCTTCCTTAGATCGTGCATGCACACCACTCCCTATGGTATTTCCAACACGAAGACCCAATGTGCAAAGACCCAATGTACTCCAAGGGGAGCCTGAGTGGCTCAGTTAGTTGAGTGACCTACTCTTCGTTTCAGTTCAGGTCGATTTCGCCATTTGTGGTTTCAAGCCCCAGGTCACACTCTGCACAGAGCCTGCTTGGAATTTTCTCTTCCCCCTCTCTCATCCCCTCCCCTTCCTCACACACGCTGTCAATCAACCACCCACCCAACCAACAAACATTAAGATAAAAATAAGCAGCCCAAATCATAAGGGTTTGTAGTATGTTACACATTTATCCCATAGTTCACATAAAAGCAAAGAAAACTGGACTATCGTGCTGGCATTATTTTCCTTTCTTATACCCAACTCATTTTGCCCACTTGTGGTTCATTTCTGTGTCTCCTGCTCTAAATGCAGTGCCCACTTCCTCCGGCAGGCCTAGTTGAAGTGAATTTCTAACTGCTTCAACTCAGTACCTCCTTCATTCTGTTGCCTTTGTCATGAAGACCTGGAACAAAAATCTGGAAAGAATGAACACCCCAGGCCTGGCATGCCAATACTAACACCTGGCAAACAGCAACAACCTCCCAGAGACAGCAACTAGTAAACAATCAGTTGTCTATTTAGGACACATGAGCGAGAAGATGGAAGAAATAGAACTTCCCAAAGGGAGGCTGAAAAACAAAAACAAAAACAAAATCCACTCGCGTTAAAAAGTGAAAAACGGTAAAACCAAAGTTCATCTCACTGTTATGGCAGGTGTTACTGGATAGACTAGATGAACCTGAAGCAAATGATTTCTACACAACAAAAACAACAGCAGCAGCAGCAGCAACAACAACAAGAGCAGCAACAACAAGGGCAGCAACAACAAAATCAACAACAACAAAGAATCTTCTAAACTATGCCTTGGTATAATTTAGCAGATAATCAGAGCTGCAGAACACTAGCTTTATGTGGGAATAAGCGGAATACCATAGGTACTCAGAGGAGTCACGCTTATTGCTAATAACTGATGCTCAGGTGGTGTGAACACTGTATCCCACAACACCAAGTAAGGGTCTGAAAAAGGAGGAGGGAACCCACGCAGTGCAGTAGATGCCAGAACACATGGGGTGAATCAAGGGCTCAGTGAAACGGGAAGCCTTAATCACAAAGTGAACAATTTGCCTGAAAATGCTGCAGATTCAGGCCAGCACGCAGGCCTCCAGGCTCCCTGGCAGGAGTCCTGGGAATACGAGGGGCAGAGCAATGAACTTACAGCTACCAATCACTTCCCTGTGGCAGGCACGTTACCTCATAAAGCATCTCAATTGACCCTGTGTCCAGAAGAAGGAATTGAGGCTGAAGGAGATGTTATAATTGCTCAAGGTCACAGAACTAAGAAAGGTATGGAAATGGCCTTTACCCCAAGCACTCGGACTCCTTAGTGCATAACATGCTCTCTCAAGTATGCAAAACTCAGCTTCAGTAACCCTTTTTCCATCTTTTTAATTAATTTTTTTTCAAAAAGCGTTGATTGTTGTATTTTCATTTTTATTTGTTTCCTTATGTCTTTTAATTTCTTCTCTAATTGTCTGGTTGACTCATTCGTTCTTTACTAGGATGTTTTTTAACCTGCATGCTGTTAGAGGTTGAGCAGACTTTTTCCTGTACTTTATGTCAAGCTCCAAACATTGTGATCTCAAAGTGTGCATGGTGTCATCTCAATGCTGTTATAATTATTGAAGGCTTTTTGCGACCCAGTATGTGGTCTCTCTTGGAGAATGTTCCACGTGCACTCCAGAAGAAAGTATGCTCTGCTTCTTTCCATGTAGAGTCCTAAAATATCTGTCACATCCTTCTGGTCCAATGTATCATTCAGGACCATTGTTTCTTTCCTGATTCTGTCTAGATTTTCTGTCCATTGATGTAAGTTGAGTATTAAATCCCCCTGAAATTACCACATTCTTATCAATAAGATTGTTCATGTTTGTGATTAAAGGTTTTAAATATTTGTGTGCTTCGGAATTCAGTGCATAATCATTATAATTGTTAGCTTTTCCTGATGGACAGACACTGTAATTATTTAATAATGCCCTTAAACATCTCTTGCTGCCAACTTTAATTTCAGGTCAAGTTTGTCTGATAGAAGTATGGCTACTACAGCTTCCTTTTGACTCCCAGTAGCATGAAAGGTAGTTCTCCATCCCCCCACTTTCAAGAGTAAGGTGTCCTCAGGTCTGAAATGAGTCTCCTGTACGACAGCAAACAGATGGGTCTTGTTTTGTATTATCCATTCTGATACCCTGTGTCTTTTGGTTGGAGCATTTATTCCACTTCCATGCAGTGTTATTATGGAAAGCGATGGTTCCGAGGCATTGTGATGTCTGTAGTTTTCATGCTTGTACTGGTGTCTGTGGTACTTTGTGATATTTGCGACATTTCCCTCAAGGAATCCCTCTTAGGATCTCTTGTAGGGATGGTTTAGTGGTGGTGAATTCCTTCAGTTTTGGTTTGTTTGGGAAGACCTTTACCTCTCCTTCGATTCTGAATGGCAGGCTGGCTGGATAAAGGATTCTTGGTTGCATATTTTTCCTATTCATCACATTGAAGATTCCCCTATTCCTTTATGGCTTGTCTGATTTCAGTAGATGGATCTGCTCCTATCCCAATACTTCTCTACCTGTGTATGTGAAGGTCCATTCATCCCTAGCTGCTTTCAGAATTCTCTCTTCATGCTTGTATTTTGCCAGTTTCCCCATGCTATGTTGTGCAGAAAATCAACTCAGGTTACATCTGAAGGGAGTTCTCTGTGCCTGTTGGGTTTCAATGCCGGTGTCCTTCCCCAGCTTGTGGAAGTTCTCAGCTATGATTTGTTCAAGGTCATCTTCACACCCCTTTTCTGTCTCTTCTGGAAATCCTGTGATATGGATATTGTTCCATTTGATTTCATCACTTAGTTCTCTAATTCTCCCATCTCGGTCCTCAAATTTTGCTCTATCTTTTTCTCACCTCCTTTTCCCCATATTTTTACCTTCTGATTCATTTAGTCTCCCCTCTGTCTCTTCAATCCGCGCTGCGGCTGCCTCCATTTTAATTTGCACCGCATTTATAGCATTGGAATTCATCACGACTACTTTTTATTTCCTTGATCTCCGCAATAATTGATTCCATGCTGTCTTTACGCCTTTGCCAATCCCAACGATTAATCTTTGGACTGTTATGCTAAATTCTGATATGTAGCTTATATCTGTTTGGATAAAGTCGTTAGCTGTCTACTTCTTCCCGGAATTTCTTTTGAGGGGAATTCTTCTGTGTCATTATTTTGGCTAGTTTTCTCTCTCTTAGGAGGTTTACAAGCTTGTTATTTGCTTTGCACCTGCAAGAATTGCTATACGACAGGGGGCTCACGCCCTGTGCAGGTTCCAGCCCTGCAGGTACTGTTTCTTGGAGAGTGTTACTTGCTCTCTGTTGTTGTGACATTAGCTCTTTGAGTTCTCTACTGGTAGTGATGTGTTTGACCCTCCACAAGGTGTGCTTTTCTTTGTTCCTTGAAGTAGCCCTGGGAAGGAAAACAAACAAACCAACAAACAGGAAACAGAGACATGTAAGGCAACGTGCAAATAAAAGAAATAAATGGACACACACACGCTCACACACACACAGAAAAACAGTCTGAAATAAAACAAAACAAAACAAAACAAACAAACAGACCAGAAACACCAGCTACAAGTAAAGAACAAGGTAGAGGCGTTGCTGTTGGAAGAACACATATAAAGAGAGAAATGACAGGAGTGGGGAAAAGGAAAATCATACATATATACCAGGCTGGGAGGCCAAATGGCTTCATGCAGACAGAGAGAAAGGAAAATAAGGAAGCAGGTGGGGAAACAAAAGAAAGATACGTTTAGCCAGACAGAGAAACTAGATGGCATGATTATCCCAGAGAGAGAGAGAAACGAAAATATACAGGTATAGTTAGGAAATGTATCAAGGCAATGGATTATAAATGTCTGCTTAAACAAACCAACAAGACAGACTTATCAAACTAAAGGAGGGAAGAGATAGGAAGGGAGAATACGTCTAAAGAACAAGAATTGTCCCGGAATTACTCCAGTCTAGGCAGCATCACCGATCCGGATGACAGAGCTGCCTGGTTCCACAGCGCCTATCCTGCTCCATCAGGATACACAGCACAGAGGGGCGTGGTTTGGGGTAGGCTGGTCCCACCTCCACTCTGGACCCTGGGGCTGATCCCTGAGGCCCCGCCTTGGTGGTGGTGGCGGGGGGGAAATGGTGATGCCCAGCCTCTTCTCCATGACCTGGTGTACTCCGTTCCAGTTGTCCTCATTGTGCCGAGAGCACACGCAGGGTGGTCCTTCTTGCTCCGCTGACTCCTTTCGCACAGCGCTTGTTGAGGGTTCACAGACCTGTTCCCTGTGCTAGGGCAGTGCCACTCTGTGCTGCTCCAAATGTCTTCCTGGCTTTGTTTGTGCTGCTGTGCATCAGGGAGCCCCGCCTTTCCCTGCTGTGGACTGCGCTGCTGACCTCACTGCTGAGCTTGGGCATGGTGGATGCAAGCAGGCATTGTTTTGTCCCACACCAACGCCCCCAGGGAAGGGGCCACTTTCTCCTACTCCAGACTGCGCCCTAGACCCAGCCACTGATCCGGGCGGGGGGGGGGGGGTTGATGCGGGCAGGCTTTGTTCTATTGCACAGCCCACCAGGGAGGGGCTACTGTCTCCTTCTGTGGACGGTGCCCCTGCTCTACCCCTGAAACCAATGCTGGCTCCTCTCCCCACAGGTGCTCGCACAGGGAACCTAGCCCCAGACCCAAGAAAACCCCACAGTTAGAGATAAGATCCCTCTCAGTCCCAGTCCCAGGTTCTCCTCTTATCCACATACAGCCCTACACTTCCGCAGCCAATCTTTCTCTTACTTTGGCCTCTCCGCAGAAGGGGATCTCTTTCGGTGAGTGGTGAATAAAGCCACAGGTGGACCAATAAACGGACAAGCAAGCGAGCAAAGGCTGACAAGGGAAAATCCACCTGTTCCATGGTGGTGTAGAGAAAGTAGGTGCTTTTAGCAATGCCAGTAAGAGGGTAAACATTATGGAACAGGCGAATTAGTGAATTCTGTGGGTGGAATGTTTTCCCTGATTACAATGGGCAGCTTATCCATCCTCCAGCTCTGAAGCATATGGCCAGTGGACACCACATGCTGGGGACAACAAGTTCTGGAGGAAAGGAGTGGAAGTAACAACTCTCCACCTTTCCTAGAATGCCAGCGTCCATTTACAAACCCTCCATCTGCCCCCTGGCCCTTTCTTCCGCCCACCCGCCCCGATTACTCCCACATATTACGTCCTTACTGCAATCTTGCAATCCTTGGTTTTGAACCATCGTTCTAATCTGTTTTGTTGTTGGTGGTTAGGTCTGGCATTTATCTACGTAAAAACCTGGGAATTACTATCTGAACAAAGCTGAGCTCCTGGATGGCTCAGTCAGTTAGGCCTGTGACTATATTGCTTTCGACGCAGGTCATGATCTCATGGTTTGCGAGCTCCAGTTCTGCATCAGGCTTTGTGCGGACAGCGTAGAACCTGCTTGGGATTCTCTCTCTCCCTCTCTCTGAGCTTTCCTGGCTGTCTCTCACTGTCTTATGTTTGTGTGCTGCTTTTTAAACTGGCCTAGGAGTAATTTGGGACCAGTGGTATGATAACTAACCTTCTCTTTCACCTGCTATGACAGCTCTAACATTCCCGTTACTCTGATGAGTTAAGATGTAAGGCAGAGTGTCCCGAGATCCTCAACCAAACTACACGGTGTAATCGTATGAGCATAGGTATTCACACCTCTGTCCATTCCCTCATAAACTCACTCATTTCGCAAATAGTGAACACTTACGCGGTGCACACTGAGGAATATAACAGTAAGCAAAATAGCCTTCGTAAATTAATTTTTTTTTCCGCCTTGGAATTTCATGGGCCTATAGTATCCAGTCCTATGTGATTCAGCGCATGATTAAGATTAACGTATTTCACTTCTTCCAAAGATGTTTCTCAAGATTGGCAGAAGCAGTGGGATGTGACCGATGCTGGTTCAAATCCTAGCTCTGCCACATAGATGTGATATTTGGCAAGTTATTTAAACTTTCTAAGCATTAGCCTAGTTGCCTGTTAAGTGGGAATAATAATACCTTTCCCACAGGCCTGTTATGTTTGCTTGAGAGGGAAACATGTGTGAATTGCAGAGAAATGTACTGGTGTATGGTGGGAACTAAAGTGAAATTAGTTTTTTCCCTCTGTTTTCCTAAGGCTTTCTGATCATCTCGTTATGGGTTTGTTCCGAGGGCCTTGTGCCTCTCTGTGCCTCTCTGTGCCCTTGAGGATCCTCTTGCAATCCCCAGCATCCGGGAATTGGGCCTCATTCTACCAAGGAACCTGACTCTCACATGGTGCCTTCCACAGTTCACCTGTTCTGTACATTCAACACAGCCAACGTGAAGGTTTTAAGTAAGCAAGCAGCGACTTTGTCAAAAACGGAATTACATCACTGGTAGAAGCGAGTGTTTACTGACTCGCAGTGAAGGGGGTTCCATGCATTATTCCAAGTTATTTACCGTCATTACCTCACTGAATTCATTTCAGAGCTCTATGGTGAAGGTGCTAGGTTGTGCCTGATTTTACAGCTGAGAAAACTGAGTAACCCAGAGAAAAAGTAAGTTGTCCAAAGGTCCGCTGCTAGAAATAGAGCAAAATAGGATTTGAGATCCCAGGCAGCCTTGCTCCAGGGGCCACCCCCTTAGTCACTGAACTCTATTGCTTCTTGCTAAGCAAGAATTTACTGTAGGATAGGGAATTTAAGTGGTATTGAGTTGTAAAGAAGATTGTAAGAGATGGCAAATGTTCCACCCAATCCATCTGATCACAAAAGGGTAAGAGTTAATCAAAAGTTGATGATGCAGGTGTTTGTAAAAAGAGAGAATGTGAGAGAGAGAGAATCCCCCGTATAGACTGCTGCTGTTACACATCAAATTGAAGTGAGACAACTACTTGTTCTGTAACAATTGGGAACTGAAACTCCATAAACTCATTGCATTTATTCAGTATGCATTTATTCCTTTGCCCATGGCTGGCACTGTAGTAACGACACACGGATGGCTAAAGTGAGTCCTGCCCATGAAGAACACATGGTCTAGGAGGGGAGCAAGGGCTACGTAAGGAGGTTCATGACAATACAACTAGTGGGAAGAAGAACTGTGGACACACAAAGGGGAAGTAAGCACCCCCAAGACACTTTCCATAAAGAAAGACATAAGAAAGGAATGAAACCTCTTAGAGTTCTGGAAGCATCCTTCTTGTAGGCTCTCATGAGTGTATTTTCACTAAGTCCGTAACAATTGGGAGCTGATCCCTGCTGAGCCAAGCTCCTCCAGGACAGAACCTTCCTCTGTTCAGTTGGCTTCAAGTGAACCCGGGTATTCAGCCCTTCTCCAGTGTCCCTCTCCCACCATCCCACTTCTGGCCCTCTCGATTCCTAGATTCCTAGGAAAATCAGCCTATAAGGTCGAATCCTTATTTGGTGTTAGTTCCTTCCAGAGACAGGGTCTCCACGATGCTATTGATTCTTTCAGTGGAATCCTGCCCATGGGCTGCACAAGGAACTCCATGATACGAGTTCAATGCCTCCTCAAATGATGGGTGTTATGAGAAGTTAAGTCCTGTGAGCTTGGGTTAGAAATAGTCCACATCATTCCCAATCTCAAGGCTTGTTTTGGACAAAGGATGAAGATAAAAAGCAATGAATACATAAAAGACTTTTGTAAGAAGTTCAGCTTAAATAGGGCAGAAGAAAAGAAAGGGGGGGAGTGTCTTTTCATTTCATGTTAACAGCCAAAGAGAAAAAGCTTCTTTAGATTTCAAGAAGAAAGGAATAATATCAGTGTACACAAAGCAAGCTTTAAAGGTGAGCTTTATCATCGTGTCAGTAGAGCTTTTTACTACAAACTCTACCGATTATGGTATTTCTCATAACTCCTTGCTGCCCTAGGGAAAAGTACTTAACTGCCTATGCCTAACTTTTATCTGAGTTCATGGCTATTTTCCTTTCATTTTTAAAGCTTAGCTTAGATCAGGATGAGGGAAGAGGGCGGCGTAGGAGGACGCTGGGCTCACCGCGCGTCCTGCTGATCACTTAGATTCCACCTACACCTGCCTAAATAACCCAGAAAACCGCCAAAGGATTAGCAGAACGGAGTCGCAGGAGCGAAGCGCAGACTAGAGGCCCACGGAAGAGGGTAGGAAGGGCGGCGAGGCGGTGACGCTCAACGGACTGCCGGGAGTGAGCCAGGGCGGAGGGGCAGCTCGCCGGCCAAGCAGAGCCCCCGAGTCTGGCTGGCAAAAGCGGAGGGGCCTGACAGACTGTGTTCTGACAGCAAGCAAGCGCGACTTAGCGTCTGGGAGGTCATAAGTTAACAGCTCTGCTCGGAAAGCGGGTAGGCTGGAGGACAAAGGGAGGGAGAGATGCTGAGCCCCCGGACGACAGAGCTCAGTTTGGTGGGGAACGAAGGCGCTCGCCAGCGCCATCTCCCCCGCCCATAACCCAGCCAAAATCCCAAAGAGAACCAGTTCCTGCCAGGGAACTTGCTCGCTCAGCGCAAACGCCCAACTCTGCGCTTCTGCAGAGCCAAACCTCTGGCAGTGGATCTGACTCCCTCCCGCTGCCACAGAGCCCCTCCTGAAGTGGATCCCCTAACGAGAAACGAGCTAAGCCTGCCCTCCTGCCCCTGTGCACATGCCTACCCACCCCAGCTAATACGCCAGATCCCCAGCATCACAAGCCTGGCAGCCTGCAAGTAGCGCAGACAGGCCATGCCACCTCACAGTGAATCCCGCCCCTAGGAGAGGGGAAGAGAAGGCACACACCAGTCTGACTATGGTCCCAGCGGTGGGCTGAGGGCAGACATAATGTCGGAATGCGGCCCCGCCCACCAACTCCAGTTATACACCACAGCACAGGGGAAGTGCCCTGCAGGTCCTCACCACGCAAGGGACTATCCAAAATGACCAAGCGGAAGAAATCCCCTCAGAAGAATCTCCTGGAAATAACAACAGCTAATGAGCTGATCAAAAAGGATTTAAATAATATAACAGAAAGTGAATTTAGAATAATAGTCATAAAATGAATCGCTGGGCTTGAAAACAGTATAGAGGACAGCAGAGAATCTCTTGCTACAGAGATCAAGGGACTAAGGAACAGTCACGAGGAGCTGAAAAACGCTTTAAACGAAATGCATAACAAAATGGAAAATCCACGGCTCGGATTGAAGAGGCAGAGAGGAGAATAAGTGAACTAGAAGATAAAGTTATGGAAAAAGAGGAAGCTGAGAAAAAGAGAGATAAAAAAATCCAGGAGTATGAGGGGAAAATTAGAGAACTAAGTGATACACTAAAAGAAATAATCTACGCATAATTGGTATCCCAGAGGAGGAAGAGAGAGGGAAAGGTGCTGAAGGGGTACTTGAAGAAATAATAGCTGAGAACTTCCCTGAACTGGGGAAGAAAAAAGGCACTGAAATCCAAGAGGCACAGAGAACTCCCTTCAGACGTAACTTGAATCGATCTTCTGCACGACATATCGTAGTGAAACTGGCAAAATACAAGGATAAAGAGAAAATTCTGAAAGCAGCAAGGGGTAAACGTGCCCTCACATATAAAGGGAGACCTATAAGACTCGTGACTGATCTCTCTTTTGAAACTTGGCAGGCCAGAAAGAATTGGCACGAGAATTTCAGTGTGCTAGACAGAAAAAATATGCAGCCGAGAATCCTTTCTCCAGCAAGTCTGTCATTTAGAATAGAAGGAGAGATAAAGGTCTTCCCAAACAAACAAAAACTGAAGGAATTTCTCACCACTAAACCAGCCCTACAAGAGATCCTAAGGGGGACCCTGTGAGACAAAGTAGGAGACACATTACTACAAGCATAAAACATACAGACATCACAATGACTCTAAACCCGTATCTTTCTATAATAACACTGAATGTAAATGGATTAAATGCGCCAATCAAAAGACATAGGTATCAGAATGGATACAAAAACAAGACCCATCTATTAGCTGTCTACAAGAGACTCATTTTAGACCTGAGGACACCTTTAGATTGAGAGTGAGGGGATAGAGAACTATTTATCATGCTACTGGAAGCCAAAAGAAAGCTGGAGTAGCCATACTTATATCAGACAAACTAGACTTTCACTTAAAGGCTGTAACAAGAGATGAAGAAGGACATTATATAATAGTACAGGGTCTATCCATCAGGAAGAGCTAACAATTATCAATGTCTATGTGCCGAATACCGGAGCCCCCAAATATATAAAGCAATTACTAATAAACATAAGAACCTTATTGATAAGAATGTGGTAATTGCAGGGGACTTTAACACCCCACTTACAGAAATGGATAGATCATCTAGACACACGGTCAATAAAGAAACAAGGGCCTTGAATGAGACATTGGATCAGATGGACTTGACAGATTTATTTAGAACTCTGCATCCCAAAGCAACGGACTATACTTTCTTCTCGAGTGCACATGGAACATTCTCCAAGATACATCACATACTGGGTCACAAAACAGCCCTTCATAAGTTTACAAGAATTGAAATTATACCATGCATACTTTCAGAACACAATGCTATGAAGCTTGAAATCAACCACAGAAAAAAGTCTGGAAAACCTCCAAAAGCATGGAGGTTAAAGAACACCCTACTAACGAATGAGTGGGTCAACCAGGCAATTAGAGGAGAAATTAAAAAATATATGGAAACAAACAAAAATGAAAATACGACAATCCAAACGCTTTGGGATGCAGCAAAGGCAGTCCTGAGAGGAAAATACATTGCAATCCAGGCCTATCTCAAGAAACAAGAAAACTCCCAAATACAAAATCTAACAGCGCACCTAAAGGAAATAGAAGCAGAACAGCAAAGGCAGCCTAAACCCAGCAGAAGAAGAGAAATAATAAAGATCAGAGCAGAAATGAACAATATAGAATCTAAAAAAACTGTAGAGCAGATCAACGAAACCAAGAGTTGGTTTTTTGAAAAAACAAACAAAATTGACCAACCTCTAGCCAGGCTTCTCAAAAAGAAAAGGGAGATGACCCAAATAGATAAAATCATGAATGAAAATGGAATTATTACAACCAATCCCTCAGAGATACAAACAATGATCAGGGAATACTATGAAAAATTATACGCCAAAATACTGGACAACCTGGAAGAAATGGACAAATTCCTGAACACCCACACTCTTCCAAACTCAATCAGGAGGAAATAGAAAGCTTGAACAGACCCTTACCAGTGAAGAAATTGAATCGGTTATCAAAAATCTCCCAACAAATAAGAGTCCAGGACCAGATGGCTTCCCAGGGGAGTTCTACCAGACGTTTAAAGCAGAGATAATACCTATCATTCTCAAGCTATTCCAGAAATAGAGAAGGAGGAAAAATTTCCAGACTCATTCTATGAAGCCAGTATTACTTTGATTCCTTAACCAGACAGAGACACAGTAAAAAAAAGAGAACCACAGGCCAATATCCCTGATGAATATGGATGCCAAAATTCTCAATAAGATACTAGCAAATTGAATTCAATGGCATATAAAAAGAATTATTCACAATGATCAAGTGGGATTCATTCCTGGATTGCAGGGCTGGGTCACCATTCGCAAATCAATCAACGTGATACATCACATTAACAAAAAAAAAAAAAAAGAGAAGGACCATACGATCCTGTCAATCGATGCACAAAAGGCCTTTGACAAAATCCAGCACTCTTTCTTAAGAAAAACCCTTGATAAAGTCGGGATAGAAGGAACATACTTAAAGATCATGCAAGCCATATGAAAAGCCCACAGCTAACATCATCCTCAACGGGGAAAAACTGAGAGCTTTTTCCCTGAGATCAGGAACACGACAGAGATGCCCACTCTCACCGCTGTTGTTTAACATAGTGCTGGAAGTTCTAGCATCAGCAATCAGACAACAAAAGGAAATCAAAGCATCAAAATTGGCAAAGATGAAGTCAAGCTTTCGCTTTTTGAGGATGACATGATATAATACATGGAAAATCCGATAGACTCCACCAAAAGTCTGCTAGAACTGATACATGAATTCAGCAAAGTTGCAGGATACAAAATCAATGTCCAGAAATCAGTTGCATTCTTATACACTAACAATGAAGCAACAGAAAGACAAATAAACTGATCCCGTTCACAATTGCACCAAGAAGCATAAAATACCTAGGAATGAATCTAACCAAAGATGTAAAGGATCTGTATGCCAAAAACTATAGAAAGCTTATGAAGGTAATTGAAGAAGATTTAAAGAAATGGAAAGACAATCCCTGCTCATGGATTGGAAAAATAAATATTGTCAAAATGTCAATACTACCCAAAGCTATCTACACATTCAATGCAATCCCAATCAAAATTGCACCAGCATTCTTCTCAAAACTAGAACAAGCAATCCTAAAATTCATATGGAACCACAAAAGGCCTCGAATAGCCAAAGGAATTTTGAAGAAGAAGACCAAAGCAGGAGGCATCACAATCCCAGATTTTAGCCTCTACTACAAAGCTGTAATCAACAAGACAGCATGGTATTGGCACAAAAACAGACACATAGACCAATGGAATAGAATAGAAACCCCAGAACTAGACCCACAAATGTATGGCCAACTCATCTTTGACAAAGCAGGAAAGAACATCCAATGGAAAAAAGACAGTCTCTTTAACAAATGGTGCTGGGAGAACTGCACAGCAACATGCAGAAGGTTGAAACTAGACCACTTTCTCACACCATTCACAAAAATAAACTCAAACTGGATAAAGGACCTGAATGTGAGACAGGAAACCATCAAAACCTTAGAGGAGAAAGCAGGAAAAGACCTCTCTTACCTCAACCGTAACAATCTCTTACTCGACACATTCTCAAAGGCAAGGGAATTAAAAGCAAAAGTGAATTACTGGGACCTTAGGAAGATAAAAAGCTTCTGCACAGCAAAGGAAACAACCAACAAAACTAAAAGGCAACCAACGGAATGGGAAAAGATACTTGCAAATCACATATCGGACAAAGGGCTAGTATACAAAATCTATAGAGCTCACCAAACTCCACACCCGAAAAACAAATAAGCCAGTGAAGAAATGGGCAGAAAACATGAATAGACACTTCTCTAAAGAAGACATCCGGATGGCCAACAGGCACATGAAAAGATGTTCAGCGTCGCTCCTTATCAGGGAAATACAAATCAAAACCACCCTCAGGTATCTCCTCACGCCAGTCAGAGTGGCCAAAATGAACAAATCAGGAGACTATAGATGCTGGAGAGGATGTGGAGAAACGGGAACCCTCTTGGACTGTTGGTGGGAATGCAAATTGGTGCAGCCGCTCTGGAAAGCAGTGTGGAGGGTCCTCAGAAAAATAAACAATAGACCTACCCTATGACCCAGCAATAGCACTGCTAGGAATTTACCCAAGAGATCAGTACAGGAGTACTGATGCATAGGGGCACTTGTACCCCAATGTTCATAGCAGCACTGTCAACAATAGTCAAATTATGGAAAGAGCCTAAATGTCCATCAACTGATGAATGGATAAAGAAATTGTAGTTTATATACACAATGGAATACTACGTGGCAATGAGAAAAAATGAAATATGGCCTTTTGTAGCAACGTGGATGGAACTGAAGAGTGTGATGCTAAGTGAAATAAGCCATACAGAGAAAGACAGATACCATATGGTTTCACTCTTATGTGGATCCTGAGAGGCTTAGCAGGACCCATGGGGGAGGGGAAGGAAAAAAAAAGAGGTTAGAGTGGGAGAGAGAGAGCCAAAGCATAAGAGACTGTTAAAAACTGAGAACAAACTGAGGGTTGATGGGGGGTGGGAGGGAGGAGAGGGTTGGTGATGGGTATTGAGGAGGGCACCTTTTGGGCTGAGCACTGGGTGTTGTATGGAAACCAATTTGACAATAAACTTCATATATTAAAAAAAAATAAAGCTTAGCTTATCTTAGTTCGTCAAATAATTTTCTTTTATTTTTTTGATGACAGAAATCTCATTTACACTCCTGAATGTCCTATTACCCATGACAGGTACCTAGCATTCTGCCTTGCACATCTACTTACTTATGTGGGGAAAATGAAACAAAACAAAACAAAACAAAACAAAAGGCATTTGTTTTTTCACCGTCCAGAGACAGAATAAATTCCTAACGGAAATAATAAAATATTTGGGCCCTGAACACGTGACTGCCCTTAAATGTTAATATATTCAAATTGAAGACATTTTTTATTTGACAGGTATGGTCAAATGCCCAAGAGAACGATTCAAAAATAAAGAGAACTCTGGGAATCAATGGGTTAGGAAGGTCATGAAAAAATTGGAGACTACGATCCAGATCTTAAAAAAGCTCTGAATGTATACTCACAAAGACTTACCGACTTTGGATAAGCAGGTTAAAACTAGTGCTTTGAAAGTCCATAGAGCTGTAGCATTCGAAGGCAGGGTTTCTTACAGTATGGTCTGATACCTCTCCCTAATCAATGGAATCATGGAGGGCTTACTACAGGTGCGGATTCCGAATTCACACCGAATTCTACATTTTTAGGTAATGTGCCAGTTTTTGTTAAGATAACCCAAACTAGTAACAGCATTCCAATCTGCAAAGGACACACGAGCCCCACTCTCTGTAGCATAAAGTTTGGGTTGCTTTGGTAGGTGGATGAAAGCAACAAAACACAGAAGTGTGCAGGGAGAAGTGGAGACTTGAAGTGTTTGAAATGCATACTGTCCCATTTCTCAGGGAGGGCACAGATACGGCTTGATGGCACCCAAATCAGTGTTTCTGTCTGAACCAGTCCTGCTACCCAGGCCACAGTCAACCATAAATATTATCCAGAGAAATGATCTGCATCTGCATCTGTATCTGCTGGAGATTCCCTGACTGACCAGATTCTCACTGCTGCTGGGGCTGGGGGTGTGGGGTGGGAGGTAGATAAACGGAGAGAATCAGACTAGCCCAAGTGGCCAAGATCTAGATGGAGTCCACCCTATGTGTTACCGTGGCCATATCTGAAGTTTCCAGAGGTGATGATGCTACATGCGGGGCCACCATTGTTCCGTGATGATATTGCAGTTGGTATATGATGCTAAGATTAAAACAAGGAAACGTGGTAACTTAGTATATGTTATAACGTGTCAACAAGAAGGCAAAGAAAAATCTTGGTTTGTACTTCGTTGGCAATTACTAATAGATATGAAAGTTACCGTCCCTCTAGGAGGCAAGGTTCTTGCCAACAGAAATACAACACTAATACAGGAGCACCTTCCAAGGGTTCATCTGAGAGTATACTGAATGGCCTGAGTATGTAATGTGATTTGATAAGGCAGAACTGGTTTCTCCATGGCCCACAAGTATTAAATTCTAGAATTCCATAGAGTTTGCTTGATGCATTGATAAGCCAAGGAAACCTAGGAGGGGATTTGGTGAAGCCACATGCCCTAGAAATATGACAGCTAATTTTTGACTTAAGAAGAAACCGAATGACCTCCAAAAGACATCAACAATTGTACCTCACAGATGTGCTGTGAGCTTGAAATGCTCACACATGTGCTGCATCTTGAAGACGGTAAGTGGTAAAGACATTGGTAGTATTATATTAATGGCTGCTACCCTTTTTTCCAAAATTTTGTAGGAGGTCATAAAGAAATTGGCAGCTCTGCCATTCCATGCAGTCTGCTGCCGATGACATTGTTGCCTTAATGGAGCACAGCCTACAGCCTCTTTGTGAGTAAAACGCTCTTTGATTATGCCACTGGTGGCAGCCTTTCTGTGACAGCTGAACACGTCCCTAACCGATACTACTTGCACTTACTCAATGCCATTCAAATACAATTTCATGTTTTGTTAGCACAGATAACATCAATAATGTCACTCTTATTGAAGGTGAAATTATTACCAACATCACTCAGCAGATGAGGTTGGGGAAAAGATGCTAGAGAAGTTTCCTAAAAGAAGAAGGGTTTGGAGAATACCAGCGTTCTATCTCCTAAGCATACCCTCGCAGAGTAAACTGTAGGGCACAGGGTTCTCTCTGTTACAATATCACTTGAAGTTTAGGAGTGTTTTTCCATATAAATGTTTGAAAAAGTCCATGGTAGAGAAGGATTTACTTAATCCCAGAGAGTAAAATGAAAGAAGGCTTTGGACCCACAACCTCCTCCAATCAGTAAGTAGGCCGAGACAACCATAAGGCTGTAGACACAGGCTACTTTTCATGAGAAGGGAAGAATGACTTGGAGGTTGAAAGCCAGAACCCCGGAGGAGCTAGGACCATGGAAAATCATTCCCAGGCCTTAGGACCCAATGAAACAACTGCCTACCTGTGCCAGCTGAACTTCAGAATTGCTATGGACCAGTGACTCATTCATGATTACCTCCTACCTTTCTTTTGAAACAGCAATGTTTGTATTTTGTTTGTTTGTTTGTTTGTTTGTTTGTTTTTTCTGTGTGTGTGTGTGTGTGTGTGTGTGTGTGTGTGTGTGTGTGTGTGTGTGTATGTGTGTGTGTGTGTGTGTGTGTGTGTGTTGTGTGTGTGTGTTCTGGTTATAACCATGCCCGTGTTGTCTCTATGCTGAATTCATAGGTCTTCATTCATAGGTCTTCAGATTGAAAATGTACTCGAGGACTAGTGCGCCCAAGGAGACTCATTCTCACCTGGACCTAATTTAGATAAAAATATCCTGGACTTTGAGCTGATGTTACAAGGGTTGTGTCTTTAAGAGGGAGGATTCTTGGGGAAAGGTGAGGATATTTTTCAGGCAGGATGAGAGTGAATAATAGGAGGCCAGCAGACAGGCTGTGGCAGTCTAAAATATGTTCATAAATTCTCTTTTAAGCCCTTCAAAAGGGGGACCTTCATTCCCTTTTTCGTAAGCATAGGCCAGATGTACTGAATGATTTTGAAAACCAGAAGAAGGTGGAAGTGATAGTGAGTTAAAAAACTCCAAAGAGCAGATATTGTAGTCCAATGGCGTTGTGATTAGGGGAAAATCGATGGAAGGGGCAACCGGCCATTAGACGCAAGAATTCTGAGTGGAAGAGATGAATATAAGCGAAGAGAAACAAAAATTATATAAAATCAGGGAGGGGGCAAAACAGAAGAGACTCATACGTATGGAGAACAAACTGAGGGTCACTGGAGGGGTTGTGGGAGGGGGGATGGGCTAAATGGGTAAGGGGCACTGAGGAATCTATTCCTGAAATCATTGTTGCACTACATGCTAACTAATTAGGAGGTAAACTTTAAAAAAATAAAAATAAATCAAATAAAAAAAAGAAGCTACAATTCTACACCTATCAAAATTATCAATTAAATTTGAGAGTGGACTCAAGATATCTTCAGACGTGCAAAGACTCAGAATATTTGATTCTACTCATTCTTCATTAGGAAGTTATATGAAGGTGTACTCCAGCAAAACAAAGAGAGAAAAAATAAAGACAAATTATTCTTAATAACAGGCAACACTAACAGAGTGTTTATTTTTGTGCCAGACTCTGTTATGGGTTATTTTCATATATTATTTCATATGAACCACACAACAAACTTATAAAGTATATACAATTACCGTTCTTATCTTCGAGAGGAGAAAAGAGGGTTATAAAGAAGCCAAATAACTCATCCAACATCCAACTTACACAGCTGGTAAGTGGAACAAGTAAAGTCTAACCCCAGGCCGTCTGGCTCAAGAGTCCAGGCTTTTAAATGCTCCCTAACTTCCCAGATAGCCATATTACCATGAAACCATGGAAACAAACTGGGAGCGTAGCAGAGGAAAATCACAGGAAGGAAGCTATGAAGCAGACCTACTGAGTCACCACCTAAATGAGGCAGGAAAAGAGAAGGGTCCAGTGAGAGACCGCTAAGAGGTTAGCAGGAAGATGTCATAAAGTGGCATGATTTGAGAACACTGAAAGAGTGCAATAAAACAAAGAAGTGCATTAGAAAATTAAGGAGAACCAGATAATATCCATAAGACAGCCTTAGTCTGAATGAGCCAAGTGAAACATGGCATGGTTTAAAGCACTGATGGAATACAAAGAGAAAGGATCCATTTCACCTTGATGCTAGAGATGTCCTCATTCAGCAGGTGCAAAGACTCCAGCAAAAGAGTAGTAATTCTAATGTTTGCATATTATTTAATAATCACAATAATTTAAACCATTTATTAGTTTTCAAGTTTTAGAATCAACCTTGAACTCTCTAAAGAGACTTGATTGCAGAGCATAACAGCAGTGTTAACAACAATGACAAACAGAAGCCCAAAGCTGATGGGAGACGGAGAAAAAGTGCAGCAAGTTTAAGGAAGACCTTTATCGTACAATGTAAGGAATGAAAAATGATAGTACAGGTAAGGGAACTAGGTCTCTATTTTAAAATTACATCTCATGGGGTACCTGAGTGGCTCGGTGAGTTCACAATCCACTCTTGATTTTGGCTCAGATGATGATCTGACAGTTCATAAGACTAAGATGAGCATTAGGTTCTGCACTGACAGCTCAGAATTCTCTCTCTGCCCCTATCCTGCTTAAGCATACTCTCTCTCTCTCTCTCTCTCTCTCAAATAACATACATTCATACATACATACATACATACATACATATATACATACAAACATAAAATTATATTGTGTGATGGTTAATTTCATGTTTTAACTGGGCTAAGCCACAGGGTACCCAGATATATGGCTAAACAGTATTTCTAGTGAGTCTGTGAGGACATTTCTTAGTACAATTAACATCTGTATATCAGGAGAGTAAGCAAGACACATTGCCTTGCCAAACACTGGGTGGCCTCAACTAATCGATTGAAGACTTGAATAGAACAAAAGGCGGAGTAAGAGAGACTCCACTGTGTCTATCTGACTGTCTTCAAGCTGCGATATTGGTCTCCTGACTTCAGGCTCAGACTTGGAATGGAACATACATCATCAGCTCTCCTGATTCTTAGGCTTTTGGAGTCTGCCTGGAACTGAACTACTCGATCTCCTAGGTCTGCCCTTCTCAGCCTCCGTAATCCTGTGAACCAATTCCTATTGATACTGAGTCTCTGGAGAACCCTAACTAGTACCTATATGTAACTTCATCCGTTATGTCTTTTTGCCCTCAGATCCAGTTCCTGCACTTCTCCTACAGACTGTGTTTCCTGGTTCCTTGCCAACTGGCTTCCAGAGGGGTTTGACCAATGGGTGTTTGATGGGAGAAAGGGAGGAAGGTATAAGCCCAGAGGTTTTTCTCTCTCCGGCTCCACTTCCTACCAGTGATTTTATCTCCTCCAAATTCTAGCTTCTTTCCAAGAGCCTCTTCTCCCATGTTCTCAGTTCCTGCTAGGTATGGTTCTGAATTTCTCTAGCTCTGCAGGTGGAAACAGCTTTCTGATGATACTAATTCCTGATTGCTTCGCCATCCTTTGTTTGGCTTCTGGGATTTCCCATCACGTGTGTAACTATTTAAAATACCTATAGTGACTCACCGGCTGGCTGGACCTGACTGAAACAGTATACAGATAGAAGTTCGGGAATATATCGGAAGGTGAGGAGAGAGAAGACAGGTGGCTTAAGCGACCTATATGTCAACGTCACATAGGAAGTCAGTAGACGGTGCTTAAAACTGACAAATCAATAAGCAGCAGTATAGTATACTACTTATCTTCATGAAGATTCCTCACAAAAGAATATAAACCTGGAACAGTTAAAAGTGTTGCCTCAAATAATGGAGACAGTAAAGAGACCTGTGGTTGCCAGGGACTCAGGGGGGAAGGGAGAGATGAATAATCGATGAAGCACAGGGAATATTTACAGCAGTGAAACATCTTGTAAGACAGTGAAATGCTTTGGATCATGGCATTGTGCGTTTGTCAAAACTCACCGAACTGCACACCACAGTGAATGCTAAGTTACACTTCGGTCTTTAGTTAATAATAGTTTTCATATGGGCTCATCCGTTGTAACAAATGCACTACACTGACACAAGAAGTTTACAATAGGGAAAACTATGTTTTGGGGGGTAGGAGGGAGAACAGGGGAACTCTGCACTTTCCAGTCTTTTTCCGTAAACCAGCTTTTTAAAAGCTGTTTTAGAAAATAAACTCCCTCAATGAAAGGGAGGCAGAGAGACAGAAGAGGAGGGAAGGAAAGAGGGAGAAAGGGAGCTACTTAAATGTCATGGAGGAAACTTAAGTGTGGATTACTAAGTGAAGGGATCCAATACGAAAAAGCCATTTGCTTTACGTTTCCAATTATGATAACGTTCTGGAAAAACAAAACAAAACAAAAGAAAACAAAACAACGACAAGGACGACAACAACAACAACAACAACAACAAAACACCTTCGGAGACAGTAAAAAGACCAGTGGCTATTAGGGTTTAGGGGGAGAGAGGAAGTGGTAATAGGCGGAGCACAGGGCACTTTAGGGTGGTGTAACTATTCTGTATGATACGGCAATAGTAGATACATACCATTATACATTTCTCAAAACTTATGAATCTATATAACACAAAATAAACCCTAACTGTTAGTTAATGATAATGTGTCTAATGGTAATGTGTCAACAAGAATGGCTCATCCACCACTTATAATTAATGTATCCACATTAGTGCAAGGTACTATAGAAACTACTGGGGGTGAGGAACCTGTATTTTTTGTGCAATTTGTCTCTAAATCTAAATTTGTCCTTAAAAAATGGTCTTTTGAAAAAAACCTGATTTAAAAAAAAAGAAAAAACAAAACAAAAGAAAGTGTTGCCTCTGGGGAAGAGGTGTTCATGGGGGAAACAAAGCTTTTGATTTTTTATTGCAAGTCCTGATCTGCAATTTGGATGTTGTGGGCTTTATTTTTAACTATTTGTATACAATACTTGGATTGATATTTCTCAAAAAAAAATCTGTACACCTGCCAGAATAGATAACATGAAAAAGACCATATTAGCAAGTGTTGGCAAGGCTATCAAGTATTCAGAGCTCACAGGCACTACGCAGGCACTACTATAGAAAGAAGTGTGTGTAAACTGGTATAATCATTTTGGAAACAGTTTGGAGGAATCTTACCAAAGCTGATAAGTTGGATGACATGTGACCCAGCAAATTCTCTCCTAGATAAATAAATACTATTGTAAAAAATGTTCACCAAACGACGTGTCCTATAATGTTCACTGAAGCTTTATTCATAATTACCCTAAGCCAGAACCTACCTAAATGTCCACCAAGAGTTGCAGAAATATTGTAAACTATTCAAATAATGAAATTCTATACACCAATGAGCAGAAAGGATCTATACATACAATAACATGAATATCACTAACATAAGTTTGAGTGAAAGAAGCTAGGTGTAGGACACATAATTCCATTTCTATATAGTCCAAAAAGAAGCAAAAGTTGTATATTCTGTAAGAAGTCAGAATAATTGCCGTCCCAAAGAGAGATAGACCGTGACTGAAAGAGGCACAGGTGGTCCCTTGGGGTCCTGGTATCTTTTTTATTGAGTGCTGATTCCACAAGTATATTGAACTTAATTGCCTCAATCTGTGCTCAGAATGCTTTTAATAATATATGTTCTTTTTGGCGTGCCTGGGTGGCTAGTCACTTAAGTGTCCAACTTTGGCTCAGGTCATGATCTCATGGTTTGTGAGGTCGAGCCCCGCATCAGGTTCTGTGCTGACAGCTCCGAGCCTGGAGCCTGCTTGGACCCTTGGCTCCCTATCTGGCCCTCACCTGCTCACAAGGTATCTCTCTCTCAAAAATAAACAAACATGACAAAAATAGTATATGTCCTTTTGAATATACTCTATACTTCAGTAATCTTATTTTAATCTGAGTGCAGACCCCTAAGTCACACCCTTTTTTCTCTACTGCCTCTTCTAAACAGTTAAAGAATATGTACTTTAAATCATCCTAGAAGATATATATACATACACATACACACAAAGAAAGAAAGAAATTGGCGGGAGGAGCCGGGAGGTGGGTGAATGGCAAAGAAACTCTAGCTTTATTACACAAGCATGGAAACAAATTCCTTTGGAGAGGGTGGGGGTGGAATGGCTTCTTCGGAAGACTTCAGAGCAATGAAGGAACAAGAGAGATCATGGATCTGCCCCTACAGTCCTGGAGACCTCTCAATGTGGGGTTAGGAAGAAAGGGGCCCTCCCTTGCGGTCCAGTGGTCTCCTCCCTCCGCAGACCTGGTGCTGGGAAGCAGCAGAGGGCACAGCTGCCCCGGAGTCCCAGAAGGCGGCGCCGCATCCAGGGGGCGCGGGCCGGGATCCTCTGGTGCTTCTTCGCCCGTACAGTGCACTAGGGGACGCGGGCCCGGCTCTCACTGGTTCATCCCTCCAGGCACAAGCCGTCCTGGGGCTGAGAGGTCGCGCGGTGGTGGCCCGCATCTCTCGCCCAGGCACAGGGAAGCGGCAGAGTATCACCACGGGTGCCAGGTTCACTCCCAGGACTTGGCACGCTTGGCGCCGCGCTTCTGCCACGCTGCTCTCGGCCCAGACGTCGCCGACTACGCGGATGGTGGGCAAGGTTGTCAGCGTCGGAGTGGCCGCCCTCCCACTCTCCTCCAGGGGGCTGCTGTCCTCGCGGGACGGCGCCGGCCTGGGCGGCACCTTCCTCTGGCCGGCGGCGACCTTCCGGGCTCCGTGGCGCCTCCTCCTGGCAGCTGGCAGGCGCGTCTGGACGCGGGCCTCGGGGGGCTGGTGCCCCAGCGTGTACACCACCTTCTCCTCAGGCGCCTCCAGCGCGGCCCCTCCTGCAGCGCTAGAGGCACCTCCCCGGGCGGCCGGGGCCAAGGCTCCCCGGGGCCTGCGCCGCTGCCTCTTCATGAGGCTCAGGAGGTGAGGCCCTTAGGGGCCGCCCGTGCTTGCCAGGTCTCGCCGCCGCCGCCAGGCCCTGATGAATTTCCTACCAGGAAGCCAAATCACGCGGCAGGCTGTGAGAGTTACACCGCTGTTGCTAGGAGACCAGGCGCTTTGTGAGGTCACAATGTCTGCCTATCCTATCACTGCCTGCTGCCCAAAGCTGCCTTAGGTTGGGATGTGTTTAAGATTATGCCCTTGAGAAAGACCTGCACGAATCTTACCTGAGACGGCCCATAGTTCTTGATGAGTTCAAGAGGGTTGTTCTCGACGTGAATGCACAGGTGCCTCAGCCTCCATTAATTCCATCCAACATGGGATGACACTTCGCGGTGGAGAGTACACACAACTTGTAATCACACATGACTGTAAGAGGTTTTAGCTAATTAAATGCCTTGTCATGCAACGCACTGAAAGCCAAATTGAAGTAACTACTCTACTCTTTCAAAGAATACAGATATACTGTGCCTTGCTTAGGGGTCCATATGTCTGTGGCTATAGCTCACACTTCAGGAAGCTGTTTTTCACAGCAGCAGCAAACAGTTTGCCTAGTTAGGATGCATGTTCACTTTCACGCAGCTTAGGGAAGACCGAGTCATTGTGTGCTTAAGTGCAAAGCATCAACGAATTCTGCGTGAGTGGCCATGAGGGCATTCAGTGCCACTAAAACCTATTCGGTACCTACCACTTCATGATATTTCAGGTAAGTCATACACAAGGTAGTAAAAGACCATCTGGGATTCCAAGAGTAGAAAACGTGTTACACCGTCCGTGTAAGTGCTTTTGAAAGCAACCATCATGGTCCATCCATCATCACCACATACACAAATAATTCACAAAATATAATAAGGACCACCTACCATGATCAATTGAAATCCACTTCCTCAGGAAAGGATGACACCAAACTATGTGAATGAATAAAACAATGAATGGTAACAATCAGAAGAGACACTTGCCAAGTCCAACGTGATACATGTGAGAGGCCTACTCATCTCCTTTTCTTAAACACACAAACCAAACTTTCATCTCCGCAGCTTAAGCCAGTACTACCTCACGTTCAGAAAGTGCTGAAAATGGAAAGCTATCCTCATATTCAGTAAGAGCAACCCCTGGATTTCCTTTTTCATTAAATGTAATTTATTTTCAAATTGGTTTCCACGCAACACCCAGTGTTCATCCCAACAGGTGCCCTCCTCGATGCCCGTCACCCACTTTCCCCTCTCCCCAAACCCACGTCAACCCTCAGTCTGTTGTCAGTATTTAAGAGTCTCTTATGGTTTGCCTCCCTCCCTCTCTATAACTTTTTCCCCGCATCACCTAACCCATGGTCTTCTGCTAAGTTTCTCAGGATCCACACATGGATGAAAACATACGGTATCTGTCTTTCTCCACCTGACTTATTTCACATAGCATAATACCCCCCAGTTCCATCCACGTTGCTACAAATGGCCAGATTTCGTTCTTTCTCATTGCCAAGTAGTATTCCATGGTATACATAAACCACAACTTCTTTATCCACTTGTCAGTTGATGGACAGCTGGGCTCTTTCCATAGTTTGGGTGTTGTTGAAAGTAGTGCTATAAACTTTGGGGTACATGCGCCCCTATGTCTCCGCACTCCTGGACCCCTTGGGTAAATTCCTAGCAGTGCTATTGCTGGGTCTTAGGGTAGATCTATTTTTAATGATTTGAGGAACCTCCACACTGTTTTCCAGAGCGGCTGCACCAGGATGCATTCCCACCAACAGTGCAAGAGGGTTCCCGTTTCTCCACATCCTCACCAGCATCTATAGTCTTCCAGTTTGCTCATTGTAGCCACTCTGACTGGCATGAGGTGGCATCTCAGTGCGGTTTTTCTTTGGATTTCCCTGACGAGGAGTGCTGTTGAGCATCTTTTCATGTGTCTCTTGACAATCTGGATGTCTTTTTTAGAACAGTGTCTGTTCAAGTCTTCTGCCCATTTCTTCACTGGATTTTTTGTTTTCCGGGTGTGGAGTTGGTGAGTTCATTTTACAGGTTTAGGATACTAGCCAATTATCCAGTATGACTTTTGCACACATCTTTTCCCATTCAGTCAGTTGCCTTTTAGTTTTGTTGATTGTTTCCTTCATTGTGGAGAAGATTTTTATTTTGATGATGTCCCAATAGTTCATTTTGCTTTTAATTCCCTTGCCTTTGGAGATGTGTCAGCTAAGAACTTGCTGACGCGGAGGTCAAAGAGGATGTTTCCTGCTTTCTCCTCCAGGGTTTGATGGTTTCCTGTCTCACATTCAGGCCCTTCATCCATTGTGAGTTTATTTTTGTGAGTGGTGTAAGAAACTGGTCTAGTTTCATTCTTCTGCATGTTGCTGTCCACTTCTCTTAGCACCAATTGTTGAAGAGACTGTCTTTTTTTCCATTGGATATTCTTTTCTGCTTTGTCAAAGATTAGTTGGCCATACGTATGTGGGTCCAATTCTTGGGTCCCTAAACTATGCCATTAAGTCTATGTATTTGTTTCTGTGCCAATACCATGCTGTCTTGATGGTTATAGCTTTGCGGTAGAGGCTAAAGTCTGGCATTGTGGTGGCTCTCACTTTGGTTTTCTTTTTTAGTATTACTTTGGCTTTTCAGCGTCTTTTGTGTTTCCATACACATTTTATGATTGCTTGTTCCAGCTTGGAGAAGGATGCTGGTGCAATGGGATTGGGGCTGCCTATAAAGTGAGGACTGCGTTGGGTCGTATTGACATTTCGCCAATATTTATTCTTCCAATCCACGAGCATGGAATGTTTTTCGCTTTCTCTGTATCTTCGTCAATTTCCTTCACAAGCCTTCTATAGTTTTCAGCATACAGATCATTTACCTCTTTGGTTAAGTTTATTCCTAGGTATTTTATGACTCTTGGTGCATTGTATATTGTATCCGTTTCCTTATTTCTCTTTCTGTTGCTTCATTATTGGTGTATAAAACGCAATCAATTTCTGTACATTGATTTGTACCCTGCAACTTTGCCAAATGCATGTATCAGTGCTAGCGGACTTTTGATGGAGTCTGGCGGAAATTCCATGTATAGTGTCATGTCATCGGCAAAAAGTGGAAGTTTGACTTCTTCTTTGCAAATGATGATACCTTTAATTTCATTTACTGTCTGATTACTGATGCTAAGACTTCCAACACTATGTTCAACAACCGGGGTGAGAGTGGACATCTCTGTCTTGTTCCTGATCTCAGGGGGAATGCTCTCAGTTTTTCCCCATTGAGGACGATATTTACTGTGGGCTTCTGATTAATGGGTTTTATGATGTTTAAAGTAGTTTCCTTCAATCCCAACTTTCTTGAGGGTTTGTAATAAGTAAGGATCCAGTATTTTCTCAAATACTTTTTTTCTGCATCTATTGACAGTGTACTATGGTTCTTATCTTTTCTTTTCTTAATGTGATGTAGCACAATGATTGATTTGTGAATATGGCACTAGCCCTGCAGGCCAGGAATGAATCCCACTTGATCGTGTTGCATAATATTTTCTATATGCTATTGAATGTGATTTGCTAGTATCTTGTTGAGAATTTCTGCACCCCTATTCATCAGGGATATTGACCTGTGATTTTCCTTTTTTTCTGTGTCTCTGTCTGGTTTTGAATCACCGTAATGCTGGCTTCATAAAATGCGTCTGGAAGTTTTCCTTTCATTTCCAAATTTTGAAACACCTTGGGAAGGATGGCTATTACCTCTACTTTAAATGTCTGCTAGAAATCGCCAGGGAAGCCACCTGGACCAGGACTCTTATTTATTGGGAGATGTTTGATAACTGAATCAATTTCCTCACTAGTTATGGGTCCGTTCACATTTTCTATTTCTTCCCGTTTGAGCTTTGGAAGTGTGTGGGGATGGAGGCATTTGTCCATTTCTTCCAGGTTGTCCAGTTTGTTGGCATAGAAGATTTTATAGTGTTTCCTGATGAATGCTTGAATTTCTGAGGGATTCTTTGTAATAATTCCATTTTCATTCGTGATTTGACCTATTTGGGTCCCCTCTCTTTTCTTTTTGAGAAGCCAGGCTAGAAGTTTATCAATTTTGTGTATTTTCTCAAAAACACAACTCTTGGTTTCATTGATGTGCTCTACTGTTTTCCTTTAGACTCCATATTGTTTATTTCTGCTCTGATCTTTATTATTTTTCTTCCTCTCCTGGCTTTGGGGTGTCTTTGCTGTCCTGTTTCTAATTCCTTTAGGTGTGCTGTTGGATTTTGTATTGGGAATTTTTCTTGTTTCTTGAGATAGGCCTGGATAGCATTGTTTGTTGTTGTTGTTGTTGTTGTTGTGTTTTGTTTTGTCAGGACTGCCCTTGCTGTATCCCGAAGGGTTTGCATTGTGGTGTTTCATTTTTATTCGTTTCCTTATATCTTTTTTTTTTTTAATTTTTTTTTCAACGTTTTTATTTATTTTTGGGACAGAGAGAGACAGAGCATGAACGGGGGAGGGGCAGAGAGAGAGGGAGACAGAGAATCTGAAACAGGCTCCAGGCTCCGAGCCATCAGCCCAGAGCCTGACGCGGGGCTCAAACTCACGGACCGCGAGATCGTGACCTGGCTGAAGCCGGACGCTTAACCAACTGCGCCACCCAGGCGCCCCATGTTTCCTTATATCTTTTAATTTCTTCTCAAATTGCCTGGTTGACCCATTTATTCCATAGTGGGATGTTTTTTAACCTCCATGCTTTTGGAGATTTTCCATCTTTTTTCTGTGTTTAATTTAATGTCCCCTGCAATTACCACATTCTTATCAACAAGGTTCTGTATGTTTTTAATTAATTGTTTATATATTTGTGTGTCTCCGAATTTGGTGTGTAGGCATTTAAAATTTTTAGCTCTTCCTGATGGAAAGACCCTGGAATTAATATAGAAAGCCCTTCGTCATCTTTTGTTACAGCCTTTGATTTAAACTCTACTTTGTATGATATAAGTTGGCTACTCCAGGTTTCTTTTGACCTCCAGTAGCATGATAGATACTTCTCCATCCCCTCATTTTCAATCTGAAGGTGTCCTCATGTCTATAAGCAGTCTCTTGTAGACAGCAAATAGATGGGTCTTGTTCTGTTTTTTGTTTTTGTTTTTTCTTTCCATTCTGATACACTATGTTGTTCGGTTGGAGCATTTAGTCCATTGAAATTCAGTGTTATTATGGAAACATATGCGTTTAGAGTCATTGTGATGTCTGTAGGTTTCATGCTTGCAGTGATGCACCAGTTTCCTTTCCCACCAACAGTTAGAGAGGGTTACTCTTTCTCCATATCCTCACCAGCATCTGTGTTTCCTAAGTTGTTCATTTTAGCCACACTGACTAGTGTGAGGTGGTATCTCAGTGTGGCTTTGATGTGTATTTTCCTGATGATGATTCATGTTGAGCATCCTTTCATGTGTTTTTGGGCCATCTGGATGTCTCTTTTGGAAAAGTGTCTATTCATGTCGTCTGCCCATTGTTTCACTGTATTACATTTTCCAGGTGTGACTTGGGTAAGTTCTTTATACATTTTGTGTAGTAACCCTTTATCCAATATGTCATTCGCAAATATCTTCACTCCTTCCATCGGTTGCCTTTTAATTTTGCTGATTGTTTCCTTTGCAGTGCTGGAGAATTTTATCCTGACCAGGTCCTGATCATTCAGTTTTGCTTTTCATTCCCTTGTCTTTTGAGACATGCCAAGGAAGAAATTGCTGTAGTGGAAGTCAAAGGGTTTTTTTTTCATCTTTTCTCCTCTAGTGTTTTGATGGTTTCCTGTCTCACATTTAAGGCTTTCATCCATTTTGCATTTATTTTTATGCACATTGTAAGAAAGTCATCTAGTTTATTCTTCGTCATGTTACTGTTCTGTTCTCCCAGCACCCTTTGTAAAGAGGCTGTCTTCTCTCCATTGGATTGTCTTTCCCGTTTTGTCAAAGATTAGTTCACCATACAATTGTGGGGCCCCTTCTGGGTTCTCTATGCTGTTTCATTGATTCATGTGCCTGTTTTGGGGCCAATGTCATACTATCTTAATGATGACAGCTTCGTAGGAGAGGCAAAAGTCTGAGCTGCCTCCCACTTTGGGTTTCTTTTTTCCACATAACTTTGACTACTCAGGTTCTTTGGTTGTTCCGTGCAAAGTTTCAGATTGCTTGCTCTAGTCTGGAGAAGAATGTTGGTACAATTTTGATTGGTATTGCATTAAATGTGTAGATTGCGTTCAGTACTATTGACATTTTAACAGTATTCATTCTTCTACTCTTTGGCATGGATTTTTTTTTTTTCTGTATTTGATGTGTCTTCATCATTTTCCTTCATATATTTTCTGTACTTTTCACTGTACAGATCTTTTACATCTTTGGTTAGGTTTCTTGCTAGGTATTTTACGGTTCTTGGTGAAATTGTAACTGGCATTGATTTCTTGACTTCTCTTTCTGTTGCTTCCTTATTGGTGTATAGAAAGGCAACCAGTTTCTTTACACCATTTTGTATCCTGTGAGTTTGGTCAATGCATGGATCAGATCTAGCAACGTTTTCATGGAGTTTTTGGGTTCTCCGCATTCAGTCTCATGTCATCTTCGAAAGGCCAAAGTTTGACTTTCAATGATATACGTTAAGTTAAGTGTAGTTAAAAAAGAATTTACCCTTTGGGCTCTATGTTAACTTCATAATTGCACAATAAGTGACAAATAGCAAAAAACTGTGCATGTTATCCCACATTAGAATTGGTAACTGGAATTTAACTCTTTAAAACATATTGAATCTCTCATGATATGGATAGGAGTATGAAACATCTAACTTCACCCAGTGCACCAGTGTGTATTTGTAAACACATATGCTAAACAGCAAAATTGTAATACTAGTGAGGTGTGTCAAATTTTACATGTTCATGGTGCAGATAATATTGTTTTACCGTCTTTTTGGTAGCAGCCCGAATAAGACATTTGAAATCAACGAGAGAATTCCGAACCTACAGGGTACATTCTCCATGCTCTATACTGGCTTACAAATAAATGAACAAATGGAACTAAAAAAATACATTGCACTGGTAATCATGTTTATTGCAATTGTGCATTAACTTTTTATGGACTCTAGCCATACTAAGAGTGCACGTGAATAGGTGTTGGAAATGACACACTTTATTTGACATGACCAAACTCACTAGAAACATATACTTTCAAAAACTTTTTAATATTCATTTTTCAGACATACTATAACGTCTAATACCGTATGACTCCACATTTAGAAGAGCAAAGATCGACATGGTGAACTTTGCACGTGTTACAATGGTTATCACATAATATTATTTGATATCCTAGAATTTTAAACAACTATTCAGCTGCACGGCTCATGCTAGGTATTTGAACTTTGACATATTTTATCTTTCTGTTTTTCATTAGTTAATCGTTTTTTTTTTTTTTTAGAATTAGCTTTTGCTACAATCGCATAACTACTAACTTGGGTAATGGACATCCAAGGTTCCAGCTTACCTGTTTTTGTATCAGTGATGAAAATCAATCGCAATGTCATTGCCTTTTCAATTAACCATGGCTATGTTTTAGTTCTTTTATCACTGCAATAATAAATTCTGTTGTCTTCTATGCCTTTTTTGAAGCCCAGTGATTAATCTTATGACTATGATTCTACATTCTTGTGGTTATACTGCTTTTGTCTATTTTGATCGATTCTTTAACAGTCACGTCTTCCTGGAAATTCGTCTCAGGGGAATTCTTCTGTTTCATCAGTTTGGATAGTTTTCTATCCCTTATGAGTTTTAACGTTGTTGTTGTTGTTGTTGTTGTTGTTGTTTTGTTTTGTTTTGTTTTGTTTTTTGTTTCTTTTCTTTTATGTGCTATGCACCTGAGAGCACTGCTACTTTAAAGTGGGCTCATACCCTCTCCATGGCCTGGCCCTTCAGGAGGTGTGTTTTGGAAAGTGTTACTTGCTTCGTGTTGCTATGACTTTTGTTGTTTGATTTCTCATCTCAGAGTGATTTTTGAAAATCCCACGAGGTGTGATTTGATGTGTTCCTTGAAATACCAAATGTAGTAATTGGAGGCTTGCACTATCTTGACAGGGGTTAAAACACCTTAAGTTGCCATGGATGGGTGTTCTTGCCCTTC
Organism: Puma concolor; assembly: GCF_028749965.1. Lineage (NCBI taxonomy): Eukaryota > Metazoa > Chordata > Mammalia > Carnivora > Felidae > Puma > Puma concolor. The sequence continues at coordinate 182,448 of NW_028240268.1, forward strand.
CCAACAATGGGGGTTACTCCTGGTAGTGAGATCCAAAGCCCCGGCGCCACACAGACAGCTCCTCTGAAAAGCTCTAGGCAGCTGCACTTATGAAAGCCGCTCATTTTCCGATCTCCCAGAGGTTACCTTGGGCAAAATGTGGATTTTGTAAATTACCTGACCCCATCTATTTCTTCTACCAGCCAGATCTTAGATTGTAGGCAAATGATACCTCCGAGTTTGCTTTTCCAATTTGTAAAAGGGAAGTATAACGCCTATGTTCAGTATAGTGGTGAGATTACAGGTAATGCCTGTAAAACGTGTGGAAAAACTCCTGGCACATTACACTCCATAAAGACTGTATTTTGTTTTGATTTCCTCATAATTGTCACTGCATCCATACAAACTGTATCTCCAGGATGGGGTCTCTTGTAGGTCAAAATGTAAGGTACACCATAGAAGCTATCAACGAGGCAAAATGTTTCTCCTATCCGTGAGGACGTGACCCTTCCCTTTTTTGTATATGTAGACAAAATTTGGTGGTAGAGATTATTGAAGACTTGAATGTATATTGCAGTCTGGCACACCGGGAGATAGTTAAACATCCCCTATTTCAGGCATCGTGGATAGGCATATTGAACACCTTACGTGTCAGGTGCAATTAGGTTCAAGTACACAGTGATAATCCAACATGCACGCTCCATATATTCAGGATGTTTCAAACCTTAGCTACAAATGGTACAGGTGTAATTACAACGTGTGGCAAATGCTGTTAAAAAAAAGACTAAATGTTCTGAGAAGGAATGGCACAGGGGACAAAGTGTAGATGAGAGGATTGGCCAACAAAGTTCTTGGGGAGAAAAGTCCTTTTTTCAAACTTGGACCCATAGCAAGTACTGGTAAGGAACCTAGCGAACACAAAATGCATTCTAAGCAGAAACTACGTAGGTCTAATTTGAGCAACCAGGAGAACAGACCGTCCCGTTCACCTAATGAAAGGAGAATGAGGAAAGATGGCATTAGAGGGGTGACAAGACAGGACTGCCAACATCTTGTGGTCATGTTACAGATTCTATGTGTCATTTTGAGTACAGTGGAGATTAGAGGGTTCTCTTAAGCAGAGGAATGAAGTGCTCAGACTCAGGATTTTTGCATTGCATTCCGGATGCAGTGAAAAGAACGAACTGGGATTTTGGTGGGAAGGGAAAGGCAGAATGGGGCTAAGAACGAAAATGGAGAGTAGGCAGAAGGTGGTGAGAGACTAGCTGGCTTGGCATACGTTGGAGGTGGAGTTGAGAGCCCCTACTACTGAGTGGATCACAGGAAAGATGTTGAGGAGGGGAGGACTGACAATGAGTCTCTTCCCCTCATGAGCAACTGAAGACAAAGCCCCATTAAGAGAGGAACACAAGAGGGGTCTTGAGTTGGTCATGGATTTCAATTGATTGTTGATTGGGTATTAATTCATAGGCTTAGAGAAGTTTGCTTAGAATTTTATCTTTCCATTGTTTTGTTTCTACAAATTGCTTCGTTATTACCATCTTGAGGTTCTAACGGATGGTCTCCAATTCTTCGCTGTCACCAAGACCTTCTTCCACAAGAGTATGGACGTGATGGGTTATGTAGGTCCATCATCTTCTACCCAGTCTTTGTCATCGTCACAAATACTTAATGGCCACTGTTGTAGAATAACCTCAAGCTCCAAGAGGGTTGTTCTCACTGTTCTCAGAATGCCTGCCCCTCCTTTATTCCCGCACATTTGCTTTTGTCGCCTTTGTCCTCCTCCTTTCTGCCTGCCAACTAGAAATTTGGTCATCCTTTAAGATTCTTTGTGCTATGCCTCTGAGACGCCTTTACTGATCAACCCGGCTCAGTGGACTTCTCCTGCTACATGAAACTTGACCTTGAAGTCTCACTGTGCTTTGTATCGTGTTTGGGTTTTTTGTACCGTCAAATATTGAAAGTTTCTTGAAGGCAAGGATGCGGTCTTGCATGCTTTCAGAAACTTTTATAAACACTCAAACATGGTGAATGTTTAGAAATCTTTCTTGGTGAAGTGGTTGAGTCAACGTCAAATCAGATGGGAAGGGAGTCTGCTGAAGGAATAACACTGGACTGTTTGAAACTATCCTTGATATGTTGAATGGACCTAATAAATTTATGAATTGACACATTTAATTTATTTAACTGATACTAGACTAAATCATTTATTTGAAACGTTACTTTATGATTATGGAGGTCTTAAAGTTCATTGCAGAAAATTTAGCAAACAAACAAGAAAGAAAGAAAAATGGTCATAAGTCAAACACCTGGAGATAAGCATATCTAAACACCTTTTTTATGTTTATGTATGTTTGGCAGAGAGAGAGAACGAGGGAGAGATGAGCACAAGTGGAGGATGGGAGGAGAGAGAGAGATAGAGAGAATCATAAGCAGGCTCCACGCTGTCAGTGCAGAGCTCAATGTGGAGCTTGATCGCACACTCTGTGGAATCATAACTGGGCTGAAATCAAGAGCCACATGCTTAACCGACTGAGCCATTCAGGCGCCCCTGGAGGTAAGCACCTCTAACACTGTGCTATAATCGTCAGGGAAGAGGTATATGTACATGCATTTACCAAAATTAGCTATGTAGCTGTGAATCCCATTTTTGGTCCTCTAGTGATAGGAGCATTTCGCAAGGTCATAAATGTTCTGCAGGGCTATGAATTGTAAAGGCCACATAGCATGCCATAACTTATTAAAAAAAAAAATTAATGTTTATTTATTTTTGAGACAGAGAGAGACAGAGCATGAACGGGGGAGGGGCAGAGAGAGAGGGAGACACAGAATCGGAAACAGGCTCCAGGCTCTGAGCCATCAGCCCAGAGCCCGACGCGGGGCTCGAACTCACGGACCGCGAGATCGTGACCTGGCTGAAGTCGGACGCTTAACCGACTGCGCCACCCAGGCGCCCCTCCATTGTGTATATAAACCACAATTTCTTTATCCATTCCTCAGTTGATGGACATTTAGGCTTTTTCCATAATTTGGCTATTGTTGACAGTGCTGCTATGAACATTGGGGTACAAGTGCCCCTATGCATCAGCTCTCCTGTATCCCTTGGGTAAATTCCTAGCAGTGCTATTGCTGGGTCATAGGGTAGGTCTATTTTTAAATTTCTGAGGAACCTCCACACTGCTTTCCAGAGTGGCTGCACCCATTTGCATTCCCACCAACAGTGCAAGAGGGTTCCCGTTTCTCCACATCCTTTCCAGCATCTATAGCCTCCTGATTTGTTCATTTTGACCACTCTGACTGGCGTGAGGTGATACCTGAGTGTGGTTTTGATTTGTATTTCCCTGATAAGGAGCGACGCTGAACTTCTTTTCATGTGCCTGTTGGTCATCCGGACGTCTTCTTTACAGAAGTGTCTATTCATGTTTTCTGCCCATTTCTTCACTGGCTTATTTGTTTTTCGGGTGTGGAGTTTGGTGAGCTCTTTATAGATTTTGTATACTAGCCCTTTGTCTGATATGTCATTTGCAAATATCTTTTCCCATTCCGTTGGTTGCCTTTTAGTTTTGTTGGTTGTTTCCTTTGCTGTGCAGAAGATTTTTATCTTCATAAGGTCCCAGTAATTCACTTTTGCTTTTAATTCCCTTGCCTTTGGGGATGTGTCGAGTAAGAGATTGCTACGGTTGAGGTCAGAGAGGTCTTTTCCTGCTTTCTCCTCTAAGGTTTGATGGTTTCCTGTCTCACATTCAGGTCCTTTATCCAGTTTGAGTTTATTTTTGTGAATGGTGTGAGAAAGTGGTCTAGTTTCAACCTTCTGCATGTTGCTGTCCAGTTCTCTCAGCACCGTTTGTTAAAGAGACTGTTTTTTTTCCATTGGATGTTCATTCCTTCTTTGTCAAAGATGAGTTGGCCATACGTTTGTGGGTCTAGTTCTGGGGTTTCTATTCTATTCCATTGGTCTATGTGTCTGTTTTTGTGCCAATACCATGCTGTCTTGTTGATTACAGCTTTGTAGTAGAGGCTAAAATCTGGTATTGTGATGCCTCCTGCTTTGTTCTTCTTCTTCAAAATTCCTTTGGCTATTCAGGGCATTTTGTGGTTCCATATGAATTTTAGGATTGCTTGTTCTAGTTTCGAGAAGAATGCTGGTGCAATTTTGATTGGGATTGCATTGAATGTGTAGATAGCTTTGGGTAGTATTGACATTTTGACAATAGTTATTTTTCAAATCAATGAGCAGGGAATGTCTTTCCATTTCTTTAAATCTTCTTCAATAACCTTCATAAGCTTTCTATAGTTTTCAGCATACAGATCCTTTACATCTTTGGTTAGATATATTCCTAGGTATTTTATGCTTCTTGGTGCAATTGTGAACGGGATCAGTTTCTTTATTTGTCTTTCTGTTGCTTCATTGTTAGTGTATAAGAATGCAACTGATTTCTGGACATTGATTTTGTATCCTGCAACTTTGCTGAATTCATGTATCAGTTTTTGCAGACTTTTGGTGGAGACTATCGGAAATTCCATGTATAATATCATGTCATCTGCAAAAAGCGAAAGCTTGACTTCATATTTGCCAAGTTTGATGCCTTTGATTTCCTTTTGTTGTCTGATTGCTGATGCTAGAACTTCCAGCACTATGTTAAACAACAGCGGTGAGAGTGGGCATCCCTGTCGTGTTCCTGATCAGGGGAAAAGCTCTCAGTTTGTCCCCGTTGAGGATGATGTTAGCTGTGGGCTTTTCATAAATGGCTTTTATGATCTTTAAGTATGTTCCTTCTATCCCGACTTTCTCAAGGGTTTTTATTAAGAAAGGGTGCTGGATTTTGTCAAAGGCCTTTTCTGCATCGATTGACAGGATCGTATGTTTCTTCTCTCATTTTTTTTTTTTTTTTGTTAATGTGATGTATCACGTTGATTGATTTGCGAATGTTGAACCAGCCCTGCATCCCAGGAATGAATCTCACTTGATCATGGTGAATAATTCTTTTTATATGCCGTTGAATTCGATTTGCTAGTATCTTATTGAGAATTTTGGCATCCATATTCATCAGGGATATTGGCCTGTAGTTCTCTTTTTTTACTGGGTCTCTGTCTGGTTTAGGAATCAAAGTAATACTGGCTTCATAGAATGAGTCTGGAAGTTTTCCCTCCTTCTCTATTTCTTGGAATAGCTTGAGAAGGATAGGTATTATCTCTGCTTTAAACGTCTGGTAGAACTCCCCTGGGAAGCCATCTGGTCCTGGACTCTTATTCCTTGGGAGATTTTTGATAACCGATTCAATTTCTTCGCTGGTTAAGGGTCTGTTCAAGCTTTCTATTTCCTCCAGATTGAGTTTGGAAGAGTGTGGGTGTTCAGGAATTTCTCCATTTCTTCCAGGTTGTCCAGTTTTTTGGCGTATAATTTTTCATAGTATTCCCTGATAATTGTTTGTATCTCTGAAGGATTGGTTGTAATAATTCCATTTTCATTCATGATTTTATCTATTTGGGTCATCTCCCTTTTCTTTTTGAGAAGCCTGGCTAGAGGTTTGTCAATTTTGTTTGTTTTTTTCAAAAAACCAACTCTTGGTTTCGTTGATCTGCTCTACAGTTTTTTTAGATTCTATATTGTTCATTTCTGCTCTGATCTTTATTATTTCTCTTCTTCTGCTGGGTTTAGGCTGCCTTTGCTGTTCTGCTTCTATTTCCTTTAGGTGCGCTGTTAGATTTTGTATTTGGGAGTTTTCTTGTTTCTTGAGATAGGCCTGGATTGCAATGTATTTTCCTCTCAGGACTGCCTTTGCTGTGTCCCAAAGCGTTTGGATTGTTGTATTTTCATTTTCGTTTGTTTCCATATATTTTTTAATTTCTCCTCTAATTGCCTGGTTGACCCACTCATTCGTTAGTAGGGTGTTCTTTAACCTCCAGGCCTTTGGAGGTTTTCCAGACTTTTTTCTGTGGTTGATTTCAAGCTTCATAACATTGTGGTCTGAAGGTATGCATGGTATAATTTCAATTCTTGTAAGCTTATGAAGGGCTGTTTTGTAACCCAGTATATGATCTATCTTGGGGAATGGTCCATGTACACTCGAGAAGAATGTATATTCTGTTGCTTTGGGATGCAGAGTTCTAAATATATCTGTCAAGTCCATCTGATCCAATGTCTCATTCAAGGCCCTTGTTTCTTTATTGACCGTGTGTCTAGATGATCTATCCATTTCTGTAAGTGGGGTGTTAAAGTCCCCTGCAATTACCACATTCTTATCAATAAGGTTGCTTATGTTTATGAGTAATTGCTTTATATATTTGGGGGCTCCGGTATTCGGCACATAGACATTTGTAATTGTTAGCTCTTCCTGATGGATAGACCCTGTCACTATTATATAATGTCCTTTTTCATCTCTTGTTACAGTCTTTAATTGAAAGTCTAGTTTGTCTGATAGAAGTATGGCTACTCCAGCTTTCTTTTGGCTTCCAGTAGCATGATAAATAGTTCTCCATCCCCTCACTCTCAATCTAAAGGTGTCCTCAGGTCTAAAATGAGTCTCCTGTAGACAGCAAATGGATGGGTCTTGTTTTTTTATCCATTCTGATACCCTATGTCTTCTGATTGGCGCATTTAATCCATTTACATTCAGTGTTATTATAGAAAGATACGGGTTTAGAGTCATTGTGATGTCTGTATGTTTTATGCTTGTAGTGATGTCTCTGGTACTTTGTCTCACAGGGTGCCCCTTAGGATCTCTTGTAGGGCTGGTTTAGTGGTGACAAATTCCTTCAGTTTTTGTTTGTTTGGGAAGACCTTTATCTCTCCTTCTATTCTAAATGACAGACTTGCTGGAGAAAGGATTCTCGGCTGCATATTTTTTTCTGTCTAGCACACTGAAAATCTCGTGCCAATTCTTTCTGGTCTGCCAAGTTTCAAAAGACAGATCAGTCACGAGTCTTATAGGTCTCCCTTTATATGTGAGGGCAGGTTTACCCCTTGCTGCTTTCAGAATTTTCTCTTTATCCTTGTATTTTGCCAGTTTCTCTATGATATGTCGTGCAGAAGATCGATTCAAGTTACGTCTGAAGGGAGTTCTCTGTGCCTCTTGGATTTCAATGCTTTTTCCTTCCCCAGATCCGGGAAGTTCTCAGCTCTTATTTATTCGAGTACCCCTTCAACACCTTTCCCTCTCTCTTCCTCCTCTGGGATACCAATTATGTGTATATTATTTCTTTTTAGTGTATCACTTAGTTCTCTAATTTTCCCCTCATACTCCTGGATTTTTTTATCTCTCTTTTTCTCAGCTTCCTCTTTTTCCATAACTTTATCTTCTAGTTCACCTATTCTCTCCTCTGCCTCTTCAATCCGAGCCCTGATGTTTTCCATTTCATTATGCATTTCGTATAAAGCGTTTTTCAGCTCCTCGTGACTGTTCCTTAGTCCCTTGATCTCTGTAGCAAGAGATTCTCTGCTGTCCTCTATACTGTTTTCAAGCCCAGCGATTAATTTTATGACTATTATTCTAAATTCACTTCCTGTATATTATTTAAATCCTTTTTGATCAGCTCATTAGCTGTTGTTATTTCCTGGAGATTCTTCTGAGGGGAATTCTTCTGCTTGGTCATTTTGGATAGTCCCTGGCATGGTGGGGACCTGCAGGGCACTTCCCCTGTGCTGTGGTGTATAAATGGATTTGGTGGGTGGAGCCGCAGTCAGACCTGACCACTGCTCCCAGCCCACGGCTGGGGCCACAGTCAGACTGGTGTGTGCCTTCTCTTCCCCTCAACTAGGGGAGGGATTCACTGTAGAGTGGCATGGCCTGTCTGGGCTACTTGCACACTGCCAGGCTTGTGATGCTGGGTTTCTGGCATATTAGCTGGAGTGGGTAGACAAGGTGCACAGGGGCAGGAGGGGCAGGATTAGCTCGCTTCTCCTTAGGTGATCCACTTCAGGAGGGGCCCTGTGGCAGCGGGAGGGAGTCAGATCCACTGCCAGAGGTTTGGCTCTGCAGAAGCGCAGAGTTGGGTGTTTGCGCTGAGCTAGCAAGTTCCCTGGCAGGAACTGGTTCCCTTTGGGATTTTGGCTGGGGAATGGGTGGGGGAGATGGCGCTGGCGAGCGCCTTTGTTCCCTACCAAACTGAGCTCTGTCATCCGGGGGCTCAGCATCTCTCCCTTCCTTTGTCCTCCAGCCTTCCTGCTTTCCGAGCAGAGCTGTTAACTTATGACCTCCCAGAAGGTAAGTCGCGCTTGCTGTCGGAACACAGTCCGTCAGGCCCCTCCGCTTTTGCAAGCCAGACTCAGGGGCTCTGCTTGGCCAGCGAGCCGCCTGTCCGCCCGGCTCCCTCCCGCCAGTTCCTGGAGCGCGCACCGCCTCGCTGCCCTTCCTACCCTCTTCCATGGGCCTCTCGTCTACACTTGGCTCTGGCGACTCCACTCTGCTAATCCTCTGGCGGTTTTCTGGGTTATTTAGGCAGGTGTGGGTGGAATCTAAGTGATCAGCAGGACGCGCGGTGATTCCAGTGTCCTCCTACGCCGCCATCTTCCCTCTGTTCTCCTGGGGAGAGTTGACACATAATAATTAAAATGTCAAGGTTTAAAATTGATAAAGAATTTCCAAAGTTTTAAGAGAGAAGCAAAAGTTACCTATGATTTGAAAAACAGATCTCAACAAACAAACACCTAAAGTTGTCAGCTGATTTTTCAGCAGAAAGTTGGCATGCTGGGAAAGAGTGACAAGGTATCTTCAAAGGCCTGAAAGGATAATCCCACGACCAAGAAAACTTTACCTGGAAAGATTATCATTAACATTTGAAAAAAAAAGAGATAAAGAGTTTCTCAAACAGAAGATAAAGAAGTTTATCACCACTAATCAGCAATGCAAGAATTGTTCACCGGGAAAATCATAATTAGATATTACAGAATTATGAATAAAAAGATGTAAATAATGAGAACATACACATAAAATATGGAGGAGGGACTTAAAAAAGTCAGTTCGTATTTTATTTTACTAAAAAATATATGTTTTATTTCATGTTTGAGAGAGAGAGAGAGAGAGAGAGAGAGAGAGAGACAGAGTGTTAACAGGGAGGAACAGAGAGTGGGGGAGGCAGAGAATCTGAAGCAGGCTCCAGGCTCTGAGGTGTCAGCACAGAGTCCAACATGCGGTTCAAACTCACGTATTGTGAGATCATGACCTGAGCTCGAAATCGCACACTTAACGGACTGCTCCACCCAGTTTCCCCAAAGGTTAGTCTTCTTAAATTTCTCGAATGTGTGTATATTTAAGAGACCACCAAAATAACATAGACTGCTGTTCCTTGGGATGTTATATGTAAGCCTTGTGATAACAAACTCAAAACACAAAATACATGAAAAATAAGGAAAAAGAAACCCAAGTAAAGCACAACACCAATTAATCTATGAGAAAGAAAGAGAGTACGGAAAAAAAGAAACAGAGAACTACAAAAGCAACCGGAAAACAAAGAACAAAATTACAATTAGTACATAACGGTCAACAATTACCTTAAATATAAACGGCTGAAGTTCTCCAGTCAAAATATATAGGGTAACAGGATGGATAAAAAACAACACTCATCCATATGCTCCCTAGCACAGACCCACTTCAGACCTAGACACATACAGACTGAAAGTGAAGGGATGGAGATACATTTCCCATGCAAATGAAAGCAAACAACAACAAGGACAACAAAAATAACATCAAACAACAACAACAACTCAGAACCAAGTAGCAACACCTATATCAAACCAAATAGACTTTAAATTCCTCAATAAAATATTACCAAACTCCACTCAACAACACACTAAAATGATTACGTGGCTTTTATTCCAGGGAAAAAAAGATGGCTCATCAAATCAATCAACATAATATCCCACCTCAACAAAACGAAGGGTAAATATCATATGATTATACCAATAAATGCAGAAAAAGCATATGACAAAATTTAACATGTATGCATGGTAAAAGTCTCAACAAAGTCGGGGGGGGCGGACATGCCTCAATACATGAAAATATTATTTTTATATTGTTTATATTAAAAAGTTCACACCTAACATCTCAATGGTGAAAAACTGAGAGCTTTCCATCTAAGATCAAGAACAAGATAAATATGTCTACTTTTGCCACTCTTGTTTCATATAACACTAGAAGTCCTAGCCACAGGAATCAGATAAGAAAAAAGAAATTAAAGTCATCTACATTTGTAAACAAGCTAAACTGTCACTATCCGCAGATGACATAAGAATATGCATAGAAAACCCTAAAACTTACCCCCAAAACCAGAAGAAGTAATAAACGAATTCAGGAAAGTTGCAGATACGGAACTGATACACAGAAATTGGTAGGGTTTCTATATAATAATAATGAAGTCACAGAAAGAGAAATTAAGAAAACAACACCGTTCATAATTGCACCAAAAAGAGAAGGAGAGTAAAATAGCTACAATTCAACTTATCCAAAGAAGTGAAAGACCTGTAGTGTGAAAACTATAAGTCAATGATGAAATTGAAGATGACACAAACAAATGGAAAGATATACCATGATCATGGACTGGAAGAATTAATATCATTACAATGTCCATATTACTCATAACTATCTACAGTTTCAATGCAATCCCTATCAAGATACCAAAGGCACTTTTCACAGAACTGAAACAACTAATACTAAAATTTGTATGGGACCACAAAAGACCCTGAATCATGAAAATATTCTTGAAGGACAAAAACATAGATGGAGGTATCAAAATCCCAGATTTCAAGATGTACTACACAGCTTCAAGTAAACCAATTAGTATGGGTAGTGACACAGAAACAGACACATAGGTCGATGGGACAGAATAGAAAGCCCAGAAATAAACCCATGCTTATGTGGTAAATTAACCTATAACAAAGGAGGCAAGAATAAACAATGGGGGAAAGACAGTCTCTTCAACAAATGGTATTGGGAAACCAGGAAATCTACATGCAGGTAGCTGGGACCTAACCTTAACGCTGGCCTGGGCTCTGGCCCTAAAGGCACCTAGCATGGACGTCTAAAAGAAATAACGGATTGGGGCCAATTACCATTGGGGAAAATCCTGAGTGGAAGTCACACTCTCTCCATGACATTTCCACTTCCGTGATGGAGTTGGAGGAAGAGATCCAGAGCCAGTTTCAGTCTGGCCCACACATATGTTTGGCTCCGCCCTTCCAACACTAGCCCTGACCCATAACCGCACATGGGCCCTCATTTCAGTCCTGGAGGGAAATCACATCACTGTGGGTGGTTGGACCGAAGGTACTTCCGGGGAACCAACCTACCCCTACCCAATGCTCTGCCTCTAAGCGGGATCAACCTCTAAGGCTGAGAAAAGAAGCGGTGGGACATGGATTCCTCCTTTTTCTACCCTGTGTTCTCTTCGGGACCTCAGGATATTGAATGCTGCCCACACTCACTGGGGACGATAGTGCTTGACTGAGTCCACCAAATCAAACGCTAATCTCACCCAGAAACACTCTACAAATACCCCGAGAAAAAATGTTTAGTCTTGGGCACCCCACGGCCAACTCAAGTAGACACGTAATAATAACCATCACAGGGTTATTCTTGTTTTTCTTCCCTTCCCTCATTCACCTCCTATTGCTAACTTTCAAGTTCTGAAGTCGTTGCTTTTTATATTCTGACCAGTGTATAGCGGTAAGAGAAATTCGAGGAAAGGTGTCTTGTGCAGGGACTAGTGTTTCAGTTAATATGAAAATGTTTTCGGTAAGGTAAGGGAAAACGATCTTAGCTAGGACACCAACATACTCCATGTTACTTTATCAGAGGTGGCTTTCCAAACCCTTAACACGCTCATGGGAAGGCAGTGTAACATGGGTGAGAGCATGCATGTTGGCATAGGAGCAGAGTTGGTGCCCATCCCAGCCACCCCATTCGTGTGTGTGTTATCTTGGACCAATTACTTAACATAACTGGAACTCAGTTGCCTAATTTATAAAATGGAAATAATAAGAAAGGGTCAAAAAGATTAAATGACACTATTGGCAAGGTGCTTAATCCAACACCTGACAACACGGAACAAGTGCTCCACAGATGATAGCCATCATTATCCTCATTTGAACAGCTAAGACAGGCTAATATTCTGTCTGGGGTCAGATATCTACGGGGGAATGTCAGGTCTTCTGACACTCATGCTTTAATTTGGAGGGAGCCTAAGGCCAGGATGGCTGAAAGAGTACAAGGAGGTAGACCAGTAAGCCAGTCCTCTATCCACCTCTTATTTGATAGTCCAGTTGTATATTCATCTCTTTCCTTCCACTGAAAAAAAATGCAAATCCCTCCCTCTAGAATAAATAATACACAGACCCTTGCATGTAATATTAAGTGTTAGGCTCTGTAAAACTGGCACATGCCTCATCTCATTTAATCTCACAATGGCCCTTCATATGGCAGTCCTTATTCCAATTTACAGGTGAGGAAATTGAGACCTAGGAAAGTCAAGTGCCTTCCCCATAACTTGTTTATGACCGTGTTAGACAACAACCCTAGACTCCTCCTCCATGTCCAGTGTGTTTTCTTCTGTGCCACAGTTTATCTTGAAAGGCGAACACTGCTAAAGAAACATGGGAAGAAAGCACTAAAAAAAAAAATGATTTAAAAGGTCTAGTTTTCACCCAAGCACAGATTTCTGGGTGACATTGGTGTGTTTTCTCTCTGAGAAACAAAGGTGAGAAATTCCAAACCTCGGCCTTTGTTACGGAGTTATGAAGACCAGTAAAAATTAGTAAAGCTCACTGGCAGATTAAGGTTTCCAAGTCGAAAACATTATTTTCAATTCTCATATTATGTCTGTTAAAGTGGGCGCTGGGATTTCACATGGCTTTGACAATCGCCATCAATTCCTTTCTTCAAGATTTGACTGCATATTCTCTTTCTTTCCTTTTTTTCTCTTTTCTAAGTATACTTCCAATCTGCCAGCTCATCCCTAGTTTCTCCCTATGTCTAGCAATGGCCATTCTCCATATGTCCACATTAAATCTATCATCAAAGGAGAATAAAAAGATAAAAGAACAAAGCCAGAGAAGTAAGACTCAATACTAAAATGTAAATTGGTGTTAACACTTCTACTTCCAGCCAAATGTAATAACAAACACTAGATTTATACTCCTATGGAAGCAGCTAAAAGCGTAGACAAAATATATAAGAAGCTGTTCTCAAAATATCAGAGATGAGGCAGTGAAGGGCAGTGATCCCTGATATTGGGAAATAAGTGAAATGGTTCCTATAGTGCCCTAGCTTATTGACTAGGCTGGGTTTTGAGTCTGTGGTATAGAGAGGAGATAGCTGGCATAGCCCAACATTTTCCCTGCATTGTGGAGGGCGTAGTCACAGATTCAGGAAGACTGCTATATTTCACAGAGCAGAGTACCAAAGAAGAGAAAGTTGTTCACAGAGAGAACTCGAGAGATCAACACTGGTCTGCCTTGGTATTCAATGGAATATTGATAAACTCTTGTGTTTGAGGACACTGAGACCAGGGGAAGGAATAATACCCACTGCCATACAGGGTCAGGAATAATGCCTGACAGCCAGTGTAGAAGACCTCACAATGTACATGCCATTTGTAAAATACTTGAAATTTGTGTCAGTACTGGACAAAAATTATCGCTAAACTAAGTGCTGCCTGTGCCTTGCCCAAAATATCTTTAAAGAAAGACCTGAAAGGATCAAGCTATTTGTAAGTAACTAAATTTTTTCCTAAAACAAAAACCAAGGATATTTTTAGGAATCTAAAAGTATCCAGCAACTGACAGGCTTAAACTGACCATGTTTGGCAACCCATAAAAAATTCTCGGGTATGCAAAGAAGCAGGAAAATAAGACACGTAAGGAAGGGGAACTCAACTGACACTGACCCAGAAATTACACAAATGATAAAATTTATACATCCGAACACTCAAATAGTTATTATAACTATTATCAGTATATCGAAGAAATTATAGAGCAGAATGAGCATGTTAAATAGAGACATGCAAGTGGTATGTAAGACCTAAACCAAACTTCGCATGACAAAAGCAATGACTAAAATAAGAAATCTGGTCTATGATTACTGAATGGAATTAAAGGCATATAGACAGTGCAGAAAAAAAAAAAAGGTTGATGAACCTAAAGACATAGCAATGGAAATCGTCTGAAATGAAACACACAGACAAAATATGCCTGCAAACCATCCAACATACATGTAATTGTATCTCCAAGGAACACAGACAAGAAAACTAATTTGAGTAAATAATGAAACTAATTTGAATTTATAGTTGTTAGGTTCATGCAAACTAAAAATATATAGTTCCAATAAGGTCAATGAACCTCAAGGACAGGAAATATGAGGAAAATTACACCAAGGCACCCCACAATCAAATTGCTTTCATCCAGGGAAAGGGAGGGAAATGATTTCTCATCAGAACCCATGCAATCTAGAATACAGTAGGATAACATTTTTAAAGTACCTAAAGTAGGAAACCATTATGACCTGGGCTTAGGCAAACATTTCGTAGCTACACCACCAACAATATGATTCATTACAAGAAAAAAATATGATTGGATTTTATCACACTAAAACTTTTGCTTTTCAACGAACAAAGACTTTGAAATCACAAGACTGAGACTGGGAGAATATATTTACCAATCATCTATGTGAAATGGGACTTTTATCTAGAACATATGGGCAATCCGCAAAATTCAATAATCTGAAGGGAAATAATCCAAAAAAAGGCAAAAGATTTGAGAAGACACATTACCAAAAAAGATATATGTACAGCAGATACACACATGAAAATGTGTTCGGGGGGCGCCTGGGTGGCGCAGTCGGTTAAGCGTCCGACTTCAGCCAGGTCACCATCTCGCGTTCTGTGAGTTCGAGCCCCGCGTCAGGCTCTGGGCTGATGGCTCAGAGCCTGGAGCCTGTTTCTGAGTCTGTGTCTCCCTCTCTCTCTGCCCCTCCCCCGTTCATGCTCTGTCTCTCTCTGTCCCAAAAATAAATAAATGTTGAAAAAAAAATTTAAAAAAAAAAAAAAGAAAATGTGTTCGGCATCATGAGGGGAAATGCAAATATAAACTACAATGAGATAAATGAGATACAATGAGATAAACTACTACTTCATGCCTACAAGATGTCTAAAATCAAAAGACAGGGCTCTGAAGTGTTAGCTAGGATATGAAAGAACTGGAATTCTCACACCCTGCTGATGAGAATGTAAAAGTGATAAAACTACCCGGGCAAACAGTTTGACAGTATCCTAAAACGCTGAACATGCAACCTATTCTATGACTCAGCCAAATCTACTCTCAAATATTTTCCCTAGAGCGATCAAAGTATACGATCGTACAAAAAATAAATAAATAAAATAAAGAACAGAGAAGAAAAGAAATGAAAACAAAAGAAACAAAAAGAAAAGAAAAGAAATAATGAATGTTTATAGAAGCTTTGTTTTCAATAGGCTAAGGAGCACCTGGTGCCTCAGTTGGTAGATTTCTTGATTTCTGCTTGGGTCATTATCCCAGGGCCGTGATATTGAGACTCACATGGAGCTCCACACTAAGCATGGAGGCTGCTTAAGATTCTTTTTCTCTTTCCCTCTACTCTCTCTTTCTCTTTCTCTCTCCCTCCCCCTCTGCCTCTCCCTCTCTGTCTCCCTCTCTCTCTCCCTCTCCTTTTCCCTATCTCTCCCCCACCTCTCCTTCCACACTCCCCTCTCCTTCTCACTCCCTCTCTCTCACTCTCTCTCTCTCAGAAAAAGAAATAAATACGCCACATTTGGAAATAATACAAATGTCCACTGACATGTGAACGGATAAACAAAGTAGTAACAGACTATTGATACACACAACACTATGGATAATCTTCAAAATACTAAGTAAAAGAAGTCAACTCCCCACTCCTAAATAATAAGGATTATGTCTTATATAATTTTATTTGTATAGTATTCTAGAAAATGCAAGATAATATGTAGGGACAGAAAACAGAGCAGAGATTGCCTAGGAATGGGAATCCGGAAGACGTGGGGGATGGAGGGATATCTAAGGGATACAAGGACATTTTTAGTGGTGACAGACATATTCTTTTCCTTGTTATGTATACATTGGTTGATATGTGACCAAAATTTACCATATTATGCAATTGTATTTATTAGTATTAGTATTAATTATTAATTAAATAATTTATTTATTAGGGCCTTTTTTTTCAGAGACAGAGAGGAAGCCTTCATATCTGGGGTAGAGAGGCAAGGGAGAAAGAGAGAATCTTAAGCAGACTCCATGCTTAGCATGGAGCCCAATAAAGGGCTTAATCGAACCTGGGATCATGACCTGAGCCAAAATCAAGAGTCTCATGCTCAAATGACAGCCATCCAGGTGCTCCACCAACTACGTACTTTAAATATGTACAGTTTGTGTATATCAGTTAAACATTAATGAAGTTGGTAAAAACAAACAAACAAACAAACAAACAAACAAAACATGATTGGATATTGTGTCTTTTGACCTCTGGGGCTGCTATTTCAAACCTGGTCCACCAGCATCTACTGATTCTCGGAATCCCCAGTATCTTTCATTAACTCACTTAAGTTCTTCAAAATAAATGTAAGTTGGGAAAAGGGGAAATCCCCTGGCAGTTATCACGTGTATCAATTATAAATGTCACAACACTTAGAACTATGATCCATACATGAGATGGGTGATATAGCATATGTTTGCTTTCGACAACTTGGAGCTGGTTGAGTCCCAGCACCCCATTACCCTTGTGCACTTGTTAATTACTTGTTTACGAGTTACTGGTCCTCTACCTCCTTATACTGTATACGAAGGGACTTGGTCTGTCTTGCTCACTTCTGTGTTTATAATGATCCAGAACCAGGCTGGAACGCTGGTGGAAAAACCAAATGGCGCTCGGAGATCTTCTTTGGATTGTAGATCTTGGTGGAACGGCGGGCTCAGAGGACCCTGTTTCTCCAAACGTCTGAGCGCTGAATGCAAGTGGGGCAGGAAATTTACAGTCATCAGCTGCCATATCTGTGATGGTTTTCCTGCACACAGGAATCAAAGGAAGAAGAACCAGGAGGTGGGGTCTCTAAGACAGAGACCAGAGTTCGTTTTAGTCCCACCGGCCATCTTTGGTGCAGTATTTTATTCACTTCTCCAACATTATCCCATTTTATGCCTTTTAAGAAACCTTTTTAGTAGGTATCACCTTTCAGTTTTTTAGGTTGGTACCCTCAGAAGGCTAAGATGCCTGCAGCAGTTTGGTGAGCAACAGTGTTTTCAATAAAATGTATTCTGGTATTCAGTATACAGGGGCCAAAGGGTACAAGTAAAATTATGGAGAAGAGGGGCCCTGCCAGGGCAGGAAGCCAGGATCCCAATCCGTGAGATCTAATTTGTTCCATTGATTGATACTTTCCTGTTGTCTATGTTGAATTATTATTATTATTATTATTATTATTATTATTATTATTATTATTATTATTATTATTATTATTATTATTATTATTATTATTATTTTCTGTTTTAGTTCCTTAACCTTAGTTGTGAGTATTTCTGACGGTTTCAAAATAGCAACATTCCTCCCCCGAAAATTTGCAAGTCCCTCCATTTTCTGAAGTGAGGAGGTCGGGGGCTTTTCTATTTTGGGGGATTACTGCCACCAGAGAGTTTATTTGGTTTTGTAAATTTACCAGAAAATTGGCCACCCGTTCCATGTCTTCATTTAGCTCTTGAGATAGTCTATGGTACAGTCCTATGCATAAAACTATGCCCCCTTATCCAGTTCCTATTCCTGTCACAATTTCTGACCCTATCAGAATGGGTAGCAGGACTGCCCGTTTAGCCTGAGACTTGGGGCTAAAGGTTGTTAGGAACTGATCTTCAGTGTATACAAATATCTCTGGGGTCCGGAAGATGGAATAACATTTCGGAGTCCAGTTGGCTTCTAAGCATCGATAGGCCGAATTAGAACACAGATAGAACACCCCAAGGGTGCAACATAGGGTTGTAGTCCTCATTAAGGTTCTATCTCTTCCTCCTAGAGAGGGAATTCAGGGACTGTATGGATTAGATTGTCGGCATTGGCACCCCTAGTGCCCAGGGGTCCAATTAAGACAGAGGTGTTGGTTTTGAGGTTTTCAGGAGATTCCTAGGTCAAACGGATTGGAGTAGCTAAGTAAGTCCTCTGGCTGAGGGGCAAGCACATCCAGCAGGTTTGCATGTGATTATGTATCTTATGGAGGACTAGTAGAGCAGTGTCGGCCCAATGCTGGAGTAGGGAATTGGTAGGCATCTGATTGACGGCTGAAGTTTCAAACATTGGTAGGCTTCTGGCAGAGTGGTCGCCTTTATGGCTTGTATTACCCTATCCTGGGTATGCTTTATAACTTTTTGAAGGGCCCTGTAGTGCAGCCCTCCCCTGTGCGAGATTCCCCATTGAGAAAGGTAAGTGTAGCAAGTTTGCTTCCCTCTCTGCAGGCCCTTGTTGTGACATGGGTTAGTGATAGTTTTGATTATATCCTCGGTCCAATACTTAGCACTTGGGGCACCAGGTGACTGATACAGAGTGGGTGTTTTTTCCCGTGTAGCAATCTTTGTGGAGGGAGGGAAATGTACTGAACACCCTGGACACCCTTATTGTCCTAAAACAATTGTGGGGGCAAAGTGGATAAGTTGCAGTTGTGAGGGTGAGAGCGGTTATCATAATATACAGGCAATACTTGGAACCCTCCCATCCAGAGGAGGTACGTGAGGCTCAGGATGCATCTTTTGCACCATGTGCAGCTTGTTGGCGGAGTCTCTATCAGCCCAACAGTAAGAAGTAAGACCAGGCTTATGACACCAGTAAGGCGCAAGTGTTGCCAGAGTTGCATTCAAATCCCTGGGCTTGGTTCATGCATTTGTTCCTCAAGCTTCTGCTGTGTGCAGACCAGTCATCTCCCATGGTGTGGCTGGAGCACGGCTGGACACGTCAGGGGTCAGTTCCCTTTTGAGGGAAGGTTAAGCGGGATGACTGGATCTGGATCACTTCGCCAGGTTGTGGGTTCTTCTGAGTTGGACTTCTTAACTGTGGAGTGATGGACCCATGGGGTGATACCTGAAGTTTTGGGGGCTGTAGGAGTTGTTAGAATAACAGTGTGAGGCCCAGTCCACCATGGTATAAGAGGTTCCTTCTTCCAATCTTTGACCCACACAGAGTCTTCTGGCTGAAAGAAGTGAACGGGGGTCCCTAAGGAAATGGTGACCCTCTCTATGGTGTGTCTCTAACATGTTTAGGACTGCCCCCAAGTTCTGGAGCTGTTATCTTATCTCCTTGCGTGCAATCTGGTGTACATCTCCTGGGAGCTTTCCTAAATGTGTGTGTGTGCGTAGGGGTCGGGTGGAGGATCGCCCATATAATAACTCAAAAGGGGAGAATCCCAGTGACCCAGGCGGGCATTGGGCACACAGGAGGACCAGCCGAATCAAACCTGACCATGGGGGCTAGTCTCTTGGTGGAACTTGGCCAGGGTTTCCTTGAGGGTGCAGTTCATCTGCTCTACCTTTCCCTGAGCCCTGGGGGCGTTAAGCAGTGTGCAGTTTCCAGGCAATGTTAAGGGACTTTGTTAGGGTTCGTATAATGTCCGCTCCAAACGCAGGTCCATTATTACTGTGTGTGGTTAAGCCCAATCTCCCATAGAAGACCTTTGGCCACCTCGTGAATTCATCCCATTCTGGTCTGGAAAGCTTGGACGCATCCCAAATTGGTGCAGATTATTACAAGGAGGTACCTCAACCCTTTATTTGGTTGTATGTTGGTAAAGTCCACCCCTAAGTCCATCCTTTGTGAACCAGGCAGGGGCCGTGGGGCCGAGCAAGCATTGTTTTTGGCACACGTTACACATTATTCACTGACAGCCTGGCGTAATGCCGGCAGTTGGCTGATACCGTAGTTATTTTTGAAGAGGACCTCTAGAGCAGTTTTCCCTAAGAGGGTGAGTTAGTTCTCTTCCTTCACTAGCTGCTTTCACATAGATGATGGGACAAGACTCACCATCCGTCTTTGCTTAGTGTGTCCCCTTCTGTGGAAGCCCAACTTCTTTCTTCACTTGTGTCCATGGGTGGGGAGGCTTCCTTCTGGGGCGCAAGAGTCAGAGTGTAGGTAGGAGCTTCACCTAGGTCACCTCATGCAGCCACTCTGGCTGTTTTGTCGGCCTGGTGATTTCCTTGATTTATGGGGTCATCTCATTTCTGAGGTCCCTTACAGTGTAGGATAGCTACTTTGACTGGTAGCCATATGGTCTCAAGAAGCTTTAGTATTTCTTCCTCGTTTTTGATAGTTTTCTCTGAAGCGGTAAGGAGGCCTTTTTCTCTATAGATGGCCCCATGTACATCACAGTAGCAAAGCCATACATGGAATTGATGTAGATGTTAACTCATTTACTTTTGTAAGGATGATGGCTCAGGTTAAGGCGTACTGAGTCCAGCCCATTGTGCCGACCATCCTTCCGACAAGGCCTTAGCTTCCTGAACTTCCGTGGTAGTGATGACCGCATACCCTGCTCTTTGGCTGCACTCCTCTAAAAACCTGCTCCCATCGCTGAACAGGGTGATCCCTGGGCTTGTTATACCCTGGTCTTGGAAGTCTGGGAAGCTGGCGTAGACTTCATCCACTACTCCAGAACAGTCATGGTCAGGTTCTCCCTCCTCTGTGGGAAGGAAGGTGGCCAGGTTTAGTGTTCTTACACTGTTTTGAGAGTGAGCCTTGGGTTCTCATAGAGAAGGCCTTGGGATTGTGTCAGCTGAGAAATGGAGAGGAAATGATATCCTTGGTTGCTTGTGAGCCACACGACCATGTGTGGGACGTTAACATTAAATGTTTGGCCCAGTGTGAGCTTGTCTGCATCCTTGATGAGCAGGACTGTGGCTCTGAAGTCTGAGGCAAAGGGGCCATCCTCCAGCCACAGGATCAATTTTTTTTTTTGACAGTTAGAACACTAGCCATTGCCGAGGCACCATGCTCTGAGTGAGCACTCCTTTTCGTGTGTGAAGAAGTTAAAGGGTCTGTCTATGTCAGGCAAACCAAGGGCTGGGGCTTCTCCCAGAGCCAACTTTATTTCTGTGAAAGCAGCCCTCACCTCCTCAGTCCATGCGAGGAGCTCCCAGTTTGGTCCTTCCAAAAGGTCATAGAGGGAACTCACTATGGCTGAGCATCTGAGGATTCCCAATGCGACAGAACCCCCTGGCCCCTAAACATTCACACAAGCCTCGTTTTGTTTGGGGCTATGGCAGTGTGGTGCCACACTTTCTTCCTTTCCGGTCCTCGTTCTCTTTTTCCTTTTGTGAGGAGGGAGACTAAGTATTGGACCTGCTGCTGACGAATCTGTGCCTTTTTCCAAGAGGCCTGGTACCCAAAGTAGGATCAGAGCTGTAGGAGGGCCTGTGTACCTTTCATACAGTCTTCCTGGGTGTCACTGGAAAGGAGGTCTTCTATATATTGGAGAAGGGCATATCCTGCAGTTACCTTCAGAATGTCAGCGAGATATGAACCTAGGGCTTCCCCCAGAAGAATGGGCGAGTTGTTGAAACCTTGGGAAAGTAGTGTCCAGGTCAGCTGCATCTGGCACTCTGTAACGGGCTCAGTCCATTCAAAGGCAAACAATGATTGCCTTTGTGGAGCCAGGCAGAGGCAGTAGAAAGCATCCTTCTGGTCAAAGCACGCAACCCTTCTGGCTGACCATGGAATTTGGCTGAGGAGAGTATACTGAGGGTTCGGAATGACTGGGTGTAAGGAAAGAGTCACTTTGCTAATGGCCCTCAAATCCTGTACTAGTTGGTGTCCTCCTCCTGGCTTCTTGCTTGGCAAGAGTGAGGTATTCCAAACTGATTGACACTCAGTTAGAGTACCTCTTTCTCTGAGCTTGGTCAGGTGTTCTTGTATGCCCATTCTGGCCTCTAGTGGAAGGGGGTACTGCCTTGGTGTCTGAGGTTGCGCTGCAGGGATCAGGTCAACAATGATTGGGACCCGTTTCCAAGCTATTTCAGGCGGGTTATCATCATCCCATAGGGAGGGGAACGTAAGCCTGAATTCTTAGGGGCGACAAGGTAAGACGTGGGCACAGAACAGTCTCCATTCTTCTTCCCTTGGCAGTGGTATTGCCAAGACCAGGGTTTCCTTCTGCCTTGGGTTTAATTGGAGGCTAGTGTGTCCAGTGGGTTCAAAAGGTATCTGGGCCCCAAGTTTGGAGAGTAGATCGCGGCCCAGGAGAGGATCGGCCAGTCAAGTAAGTAGAGGAACTCATGCCGGGCCTTGTGACCCCCAAGTGCACCTTGTTGATCTTGACAGAAGGGCTGTTTAATTACCTGTTTCCCAGTCGCAACAAGTATGCTTGCTGTCTTTTGGCCTATGGGCGCTACCAGGGAAGTAACCAAGGAGTATTCAGCCCCAGTTGAAGAGATTTTCAACCATGACAGTTATTGTTCAGCCCTCCACCTCATTTCAGCTGTGGGTTCATGGGGGCCAAGAAAGAAAGAGTCCGGTCCCCCTCAGTCCATTT
Organism: Puma concolor; assembly: GCF_028749965.1. NCBI lineage: Eukaryota > Metazoa > Chordata > Mammalia > Carnivora > Felidae > Puma > Puma concolor. Next base: position 204,963 of record NW_028240268.1, read on the forward strand.
CTACCCCGGCCAGATCAAGAAGGTTCTCACCTCGAGGTTCCTCCAGATATTGGCTGGGTTTTGAGGTCCCCATCCAATTCGGACATTCTTACAGTTTCCCTTGCCTTTGCAGTATGCACACTGGTCCCTTGCGAAGGGGGCTATGGGCTTCCCCCCTTTTTGTGGTTGGGGTTTTTCGATGCTGCTAAAAAACAGCAGCATCTGTTCTTTAGTTCTGCTGTGAGAAAGGTGGCCTTCTTTTTTACTATTCCCTTCTCTTTCAGCTGCAAATTTCTGTTCATGAAAACTGCATTGACGACCTCTAACAGCTGAGTGATATTCATCTGGCAAAGCCCTCCAACCTCTGGAGATTTCGTCGGGTATCTGGGGCAGACTGTGCCACTAAAGAGGTATTTGCCATCTGTTGACTATTTGGTGCCACGGGGTCAAACGGGACGTATACACGGTACGCCTCACAGAATCTTTCATAGTGGTCTCCGGGAGACTCCCCAGGGTGCTGTGTGACTGATGATATTTTAGTCATGTTCATGGGATTGTAGACTCCAGCTCAGACTCCCTGAAGGAGGGCTTTCTGGTATCCTCAGACGTGGTCCTGTCCTCCTTCTGTGGTGAAATACCATGTTGGGTGTTCTTCAGGCATGCACCTTGAGCCCAGATATAGGGTCATTGATTCCTGGAGATGTGTGATCTTCTAGGTACTGTCATGTTTCTGTCATCCTTATTTTTAATTCAACAAAGTATGGAGTAACTGTTGACAATCTTCCCAAGTCTGTCAGTAGGTCTGGAAGAGGGACTCCATCAAGTCAACCATTGCTTGTGCCTTTTCGGAGTATGGTGGAGTGTTGTGTTTCCAATTGAGGAGGTCGGTTGTAGAGAAAGGTAGATAACACATCATGGAATGGCTGGTCTGGACTGGTCCATCCTGATTCTGTCTTTCAGGCTCTCTCGTCTCCGTTACATACATTTGGAGAGTTTTAGGTCTGGGTCTGGGGCGCAGTCTGGCTGATAGCCCATGTGGGGTGGGTTATCTGAGAGCTGCGGGGAGATGGGCGGCACTGACTGCGGTGGCAACGCACTGACTCTGGCTATGGCTGGAGAGACAGATGCAGGAGGTGTCTCAATTTCCGGGGGAGGGGGGAGGGAGCTTGAAGAGTCATGAGGAGGTGGAAAGACAATATCTTCCTCCATATCTCCTTCAAATATTAGAGCAGTAGTGGGTCGCTTCTTTGGCTCCCTGGGGGAGCCTCCAGATAAGGTGGCTAAACCTTTGCCTGGCTCTGCTTGCTAATGATGATCACCTTCAAGGCAGTAGATTTGGGGCAATTTCAAGCCAGGAGTTGATGTACGGAAATTGATCAGGGTGGCCTGGTTTCCCAGTGTCTATTAGCCAAACCTGCTGCAGTATTTGAGCATCTAACGTCCCCTCTGGAGGCCATCCTACATTGAATGTGCGCCATTCTAGTTCACAAAATTTCCTTAACTTCTTGGGTGTCGTTGTCACCCCATGGTAACCTGAAAACCCCTTTTAACAATTTTTGATCACGACCTCTAAAATCGTAGGCTTACTCTGTTTTCATCCCATTATTAATTTCTTTCTCATATTTGGTGTCACAAAGACGGACAAAGTTAGGATATACCGCCAGATGAGAGGACTATTCAGATACTCCTCTGGTCGCATTCCTGAGGGAAAGTTTAGGAGAGGTTTGACTATAGTGGACTCGGCTTTGTGTCTTGTGAAGGGAATCTGATCCGATACCGCCCTCGACTTTATACTCTCACAATGACACAGGGGAGCCCATTCAGACTCCACAGACTTTTGGGGTCCTTAAAGGTGTCCGTCCATGAAGCCACAAACTCTAACTCGACTGGCAAACCTGGCTTAGCTGCACATCCTCTCTCTCTCTCTCTCTCTCTCTCTCTCTCTCTCTCTCTCTCTGTCACACACACACACACAAACACACACACACACATGCAAACCAGAGTCCATTACATTTCCTTCCACAAAATTTTCTACCTGGTACACCTATTAAGTCCTCTGGGGATTGATCATGTCCCCCTTCCACTCTTTTGGGTATGCCTGACACTTCGGGGCCCCGGCCTTACCAGTTCCATGGAGCAGGACCTGCCTAAGACAACGGAGAAGTAGGCTGCGGAAATTCAGGCAGGTCATGCACTTTCTCCCTTTCGAGCCTTTGCTTTGCCACCACCTCGCCGTTCTCCCAAACCGGGGGCAACAATGGGCCAGTGCGGTTGGGTTTCCTGGTCAGCAATCTAGTATGTTTTCGAACCAGGCTGGAACACTGGAGGAAAAACCAAGTGGCACTCAGAGAGTTTGGACAGAGGTTGGCTCACCAAACGTCTGAGCATAGAGTCAAGTGGGGAGGGTAATTTATAGTCGTCAGCTTCCTTATGTGTGGGGGTTTTCGCACATGCACCAAACAAAGGAAGAAGAACCCAGAAGCGAGGTCTCTAAGCTAGAGACCAGAGTCTGTTTGAGCCCCGTTGATCATCTTTGGAGTACTTTATTCACTTCTCCAACAAGAGTAGAGCTCTAAATACCACATAGTATATGCTCATTAAATCTATATTAAGTGAATGAGTTCTATTGCTTGTGTATCGGACATATAACAAATTTTTGACAATCTATATGGTAATAGTCCCCAGACCATCACATTATAGGGATTTCAAGGTTGTCTAGTTTCCACACAATATTAAGGTTTGGTTACAACCACCATAACCTAACCCTACAACCTCACATCCTGGATCATATAATGCCCCTGTCTCCTCCTCATTCACAATCTTTTGCAACTGAGTGCAGACACTTCCATAATGTGGTCTTGGTTCAGAAAGCCAAATTCCTCCGTTTCTCTCAGTCAGAAAGAATGAAATCTGACTGTGAACGTCTGCCAGTAATGTTGCAATAGAGATGAAGAAGATCAATTCAAGTGGACTCCCTGAGCTGATCCCTAGAATCTCTTTAGGGCATGAGTACAGTTAAATAGAAATGCTGCGCTCAGAAATATGTCTGCTGCTTATCCAAGGAACAAAAAGCAAGCATTTAAAAAAGTAAGCCGTTTCCCTGCAGAACAGCTTAATCAGGGAGAGTGAGTGGTGCAAAGTGGGTGAATTCTTCTCTAGGGCCTTCACTATTGCAGAGACACAGTTCAACCTATGGGGGTGTATAACAGAAACATGAAAGCTGAGAGCTGCCATTGTTGGGTAACAATGTTCTCTAACTGTGCCTTATGCATTGACATGATAATCCAAGGGAGACAAGCACTAAATATAAGTGGCATAGAAGTGGACAATTTCTACATGCTTCAACACCTCTTTGTAATAATTAGTCCTGTCTTCTCTTTGCACATAAACATTCCGATGTTGGTCATTTTCCCCAAGAAAGAAATGGTCCCCTGTGTTTTAGTGGGCTTGTAAACTTAGCCTTCCTGAATAGGGTTGGAGACATCCAAAGGGCATCTCTTGGTACCTGTTGTTTCATTTTGTTCGATAGTTATGGACCTATCCCGATAAAAGGATTCAGAATTTTCTTAGTATGTCTTAAGACTGAATTGGAAGCCCATTTTCTGTATTCCATTCAACTTAACAAAGAGAGTATTGCATGTCAGATATTGTGAAACATATAACTGAAGGAAATTACTTCCCAAAGATTGACCCTCAAAATCAGTACATCTTATTAATGGTGCCTTGTTTTTTGGAAGGTCATGAAGGTGTGGCTCAAGGGAAGAATGGATTAAAATAAATAGAACCAAAAAGAAAATATAAAAGTACATTTACCCTTAGTACGGATAACCAATAATTCATGAAATGTTGTTTATTTCATTTATTTATATGTATGTGTATGTGTATGTGTATGCTTATACTGGGCTGTGGTGAAATATGTGTTCCTTACAGTAGATTGGGGATAAATATTTGAAAGACGCTGTGCTAATGCACCTTATCAAGCTGTCTGGTGCCTCTGTAGCTTGGGTTCTTGATAGGGCTTAGGTTCATCCGCTTCATGCGCTTGCATGAAATTTGGAAGATATGATGGTTAATTTCATGTGTCAACTTTACTGGGCCACAGAGGTCCGGATGCTTGGTGAAACGTTTTTCTGGTGTTTTGTGATGGGAAATACTTGAGTCTGTACAGTGAGTAAAACAGATTGTTTTCCTAATGTAAGTGGGCCTTATGTAATCAGTGAGAAGGCCTGAATACAATAAGGATGATTCTCCCAGGGATACTAGGGAATTACTCTTGCCTGCCTGAATGTCTTTCAACTGGGTCATTGGTCTCTTCCCTAGATTCAGACTGAAACAGCAGCTCTACCTGAGATTCAAGCCTGCCAGCCATTGGACAAGAACAATGCCATCAGATCTCGTGGGTTTCCACCTAGCCAACACATCCTGAAGATCGTGGGACTTGTCAGCGTCCATATTTATGGGAGCCAATTTCTTATAAGAAATAAATAAATAAATAAATAAACAAATAAATAAATAAATAAATAAATAAATACATAAATAAATACATAAATTTTCATAAATATATAAATATACTTATATTAATACATTCATATTTTATATGAATGTATTAATATAAATATAAATAAATATAAATATATATATATAAATATATTGTATATTATAATATATATTATATATATATATGAGAAAGAGAATTTTTCTCTGTTGAATCTTACTAATTGAGAAGGTGAAAAGTACTATCTATTGGTTCTACAGCTGTTTTTTTTCTTTTTAAACAGAATGTGGTAGACATTATTCTAAAAAAAAAAAAAATAGTCCCAAACGTTCCATACCTTAAAGCTGCCAACCCATGAATATGAAGAGAGATCATTTCTATAGTCGTGTTGTATTATACAGAGAGATTTTCTGGATCAACCTAGTATCATCATGAACCCATGCATCATAAACCCATAGAAAGCAGAGAGTTTTCTCCGGCTGGCCATCCCACAATCTGAAAATGAAGACCTCAGTTGTATAACTGCAAGGAACTTAATTGTCCGAAACCCAAATAATCTCAGAAGTAGATTTCTCCAGATAAGAACCCAACCTACCGACACTTGACTCTTACCTAGTGATACCCTAGGCCCAGAACACCAGTGAGTCTGCCTGGACAGACCAGTGAGTCTGCTGGGGTTATTCTGCCAAGACAATTCTGCAGGGTTGTCTTTGGATTCTGGGAGTGCAGTGTACACCCCACTTAACTAACACTTCTCCTGATGGTTTGAACACACAATTGCTCATATTAAGTCACTGCTTGGATATAAGGTAATTTCTGCCATATGCTACTGAAATTTGACTATTTTATTTCCACATACCTCCTACTTGGTAAATGCGATGATACCTGTATCTTATTCCAAACACAAGTAAACCAAACACCAAACTCTAAAGAACGGACCACACCTTACCTCTTGAAAATACCTCTTCTTTTGTTTTTGATAACATTTGACTCTCCTGGTTTCTCTTATATATTCCCTCTACTAATTTTCATTCTATTCTCCTGCCTCGTTTCCATTCATCAAGCATGCATTGAGCACGGACTAGGTTGTAGGCACTGTATACAAAGAACAGAGGTCTTACCTAGAACTAATAATGGACTTGGTATCCAGGGATTTGCCACTGTGTAAACAAATTAACTATACTGAGTTGATAACATCTGTAATAGAGGTGTATAAATGTACTATGGAATTGCAAAGAAGAAAACATATGATTCTCTAGGGCACCCAGGGAGTGCTTTAAAAAATGAGAGTCACTTGAAGTGAGTCTTCTAGAGAAGACATATTTCAAATCAACAGAGTAAGGAAGGGCATTGCAGGCAAGAAAAAAAAGAGGGAGAGAGAGAGCAACACATGGAAGATTGAAAATGTGACACATTAAAGGAGTAGCAAAGTTTCCTTTGAATGGATTTCATGTGGGAATGGGAGATTAGTAAAGAGTGAGGATTAATGTAGAAGGTGACATATGAATTGGATCCTAGAAACAGTTAACAGGAGATAGTTATTTTGCCCGAATGACGTTGATGACTACCCATTGTATTCAAATAAACCTGAAGACACTTCTTGGCTTAGTTAGAATGTTGCTCATCATCTGATTAATTCTATAAGGTTAATCTAATCTTATGTTCCTCTTCTCTACCAACCATTCACTCATTAACTCATTTATTTCTTTAGTCAGAGAGGGCATGTGTGGGGTGCATATCATGAAGAATGTGAAAGTCATTATAAGGACTTTGACTTTTATTTTCGATGAGATGGAAAGTCAGTTCAGTAGTCTGACCAAATTCACATTTGAGTTTGTTTTATCTATCTATCTATCTATCTATCTATCTATCTATCTATCTATCTATCTATCTATCTATCTATCTATCTATCTATCTATCTATCTATTTAATTTAATGAGAGTGCCCACAGGGGTTTAGAGGGAGAGACAGAGAGAGACAGAGAGAGAGAGAGAGAGAGAGAGAGAGAGAGAGAGAGAGAGAAAATCTCAAACAGGCTTCATGCCTAATTGATGCCTAGCACAGATCCTAATGCAGGTTCTGACCCCATGACATCATGATTTCTGGATCATGACCTGAGCCAAAATCAAGAGTCAGATGGCTAACCACCTGAGCCACCCAGGGGACCCTAATTTGTAGGTTAAACAAATCACTCTGACTATTGTCTGGGGAGCAGGATGGAGTGGGAAGCAAGCATACAAGCAACAACAGCAACAAAATAAGGAGGTTACTATACTAATCCTGAAATAACTTCCATCCTGAATAAGGATGGAAAAAGGGCACATAGTGAGAAAATTATGATCATGTGTATACTATAAATGTGGATATAATAGGATTGCTTGTGGTTCGAATATAAGGTATGAGAAAAACAGATATAAAAGATGACACCAAGTTTGTTTTTTTTGTTGTTGTTGTTGTGTTTCTTTGTTCTTTTGTTCTCGTTTTTGTTTTTGTATTTGTTTTTTTGGGCTGGACCACATGTTGGTGGTAATTTTAAGTTGTCTGTTAGGGATGATGGGTTTTAGGGGAAACATCAGGACTTGCTCTTTTAACATGGTGATTTTGAGATGCTTATCAGACATCCACGCTGCCTTTTTGTGAATGTAGTTAGATATAGGCATCTGGAGTTTAAACTAAGAAGTTTAGTGTGGACTCTAGGCTGGATTACTTAGTATGCGATCGCATGAGATCAGCTAGGGAGTGAGAATGGATGAGCGAGAAGACATGCAAGGACTGGGCTCTGGGGTCTCTAACTCTTAAAGTACTGCAAGATGTGGAAAACCTAGCGGAGGAAACTAGACACAGTGGCCACTGAAGGAATAGGCGAGACATGAGGAGGCTCTCGAGTCCAGGAAGCCTGGTAAGGAATGTGTTTCAAGGAAGGAGGTATCAAATTGGTCAAGTGCTGATGGCAAGTCAAATAGGATGAGGTCAAATAAATGATCATCAGGGTCACATGGGGGGGTCACTTGGTTAAATGTCTGACTCTTGGTTTCACCTCAGGTCATGATCTCATGGTTTGTGGGTTCAAGCCCCAGGTCGGGCTCCATGCTGACAGTGTGGAGTCTGCTTAGGATTCTCTCTATGCCTCCATCTGTCTCATATCCTCCCCTGCTCACTCTCCATTTCTTTCAAAATGAATACATACACTTGAAAAATTATTAAAATATAAATAATCACTGTGTTTTGCAAAGTGGATGTCATTGACATGTGATGAGAACCATTTCAGTAGCACCGGGGAAAAGCCGAATGGGAGTGGATTCAACAGAGAATTGGAGGAGAATGACTGTATACAGGGAGTCAGGCAATTCTTTCAAGGAGCGTTGTGACCAAATGAGGGAGAAAGGTGAGGCAGCAGTGGGAAGGGAAGGGAGCAGGGTCAAGAAATGGCTTTGCTTTTCCTTTCTAAAATTTGAGAAATAAAAGCATTTTTGTAATTTCCATATTGCTGATGGAAATGATGATATGGCAGAGTGGGGGATAACTGTTGACAGAAATGTTCTTAACAGGGCAAGAGTGACTTTTGTCTAGTGTCCAAAAGATAATTGGCTCAGAGAGGAATGAACAGATCCTTCATATGAATGTTGGTGAAAGCAGAGCACAAGGAAAGAGATGTAGATGGAATGGTAGATGCGATAGGTGATTTTGCAAATTGTCTTTTCACTGACCTGGTTTTCTCAGTGCGGTAATAGGCAAAGTTATAAGACCAGAGTGAAGAAGGGTTGGGAACAGTTGGAAGTTTGCGGAGAAGGAAGTTGTGAACTAGAGGTCTAGGGGTGTGAGGAAGTAGCCTTCTGACCTCACTTTTGTCAGTGGCCATCAAGTAAGTTTTGTGCTGCTTTCCTCCAATTATATAGGATGTTGCCCTGTGCAGGAAGTAGATTGAACGTCCTGCGGTTCCCCACTTCTTTCCCTTGGCATAGGTAAGTTTGCATCTGCCTGAGAAGCCCTCTCTACCCTCATCAATCATATTTCAACTTTGCGTCAACCATTACGTACTTAATCCCACCAGGCAGAGTTAATTAGTCAATTCTTGGAACTCTTGTGGTAACATGTGCAGTGCCCTGTACTGTACTTTTTGCCATATTGTAATAATTTGCGTGCCTGTCTCCCTAGATAATTTGGCCACTCCTTGAGGGGGTCAATTTGGTCATTGCAGTTCCTAGTATGCAGTTTGACTTATGGGTAGCCCTTGTTAATTGCCAATTGAATTGAGTTGAATTTAGTTAATTGAATGGAGTTGAATTGAATCGAATGTACTGAACTGAATTGAATTGAATTGAATTGAATTGAATTGAATTGAATGGAGAGAATTAGTAGAAAGAATTGGCAGGTAGGATAGGCAGAGCCTTGAAACATGGGTGACATTTAGAACAAGACTTGTCTGATCTATAAGGAGGGGAACTCCTGCTCATGAGAGTGGGAAAGGTAACTGTTTCCTCACCTGTAGTGGTGGAGTGAATGGAGCCGAAACCCCAAATGAACTTCTGTAAATTGTGTCAACAATTCTTACTTCTATAGTGTTTGCTTTGAGGACCAAAAGAGTTCATGTATGCAGAAGGATTTTGTACATAAAAATGTGCTGCATAATGTAAGTTACTCTTTCTCACAACACTCTGTGCCAAGATAAAAGAAATGTCTTGATTTTATAGATTTTACTAAAGGGTAGCATGTATAACAGAGGAAGAGAAGGACGGGTTTAAAAAAAAAAACAATGATGATAGTTATACTCGTCTTGTTGACCTTTCTAGTCTTCAAAGTCTCTTTAGAAGATATCATCATGGTCTCCTTCAGTTACAGATGCCTCTTATTGTCTCTGAGACAATAGCCCTATTATGATCTAATTTGCTAAGCCAGGTGGTGTGGAAGACAGATAAAACTGCCAGCTCATTCTGCAGGAAGCAGCATATAAGGAGCCCTCTGATCTGACAGGCTTGTGTCACAATGCACAAGTTTGGGAGTTGCCAAGGCTCAGAAAAGGCCAGTTTTTCGCAACAGTGTAAAACTCAAGAGAACTCTCTAACACAGAGGCGATGTTCACAGTTCCACAGAAATAACATGTCTGATTCTTGATGCTGACTAGAAGTCAACCAGTTATTTTAACACAGTTTTTAACTCTTATTGGTTTCACTTCACTTTCCCTTACGTTTCAGGTTTCTTAAGGACAGGGACCATGTTCTGGGCTTCCTAACCTCTGCCCACACATGTCTACCATGGTATTTCATGGGCGCTCCATTATCATATGTTATTAATTGGGTTTTTTCGTAGGTGTCAGGCAGCTTTCATGGTGACCACGTTATTGGCAGAGCATAAAGAGAGTGGCAATAGTGGAGCTTTCCCTACCATATGAACCACATGTTACTATCTTAAAATTCCTGGAATATATATATGATGTCCTGTATGAATGATTGTGAATTTATGACACTCATATTCTACTCCTTTTTCCCAACAGTTTAACATACCTTTATGGCAGTTTACCTTCCTTTCATTCCCTAACTTAAAATAATTTACTTCTTTGGCTTTGGACTACCTGCCTACCTGCTAAAAGATGCAGCACGAGAAAACATGTTTGCATTTTGATGTGTTCTTAGCAGGCTGCCTTACTTGCCAAGTCTGCTGGGTGGGTTGGGTACCACTGTTATTTCTGGGAGGATCATCTAATATACAAGTATATTTCTTGGGCAAAGTAGCATGTTGAGTCCATCATCATTCGGAGTGAAACTCAGTCTACGTCCAGTAGACTTGGTCCCATTGGTCACATGAAGGAATGAAAAACAGGCCACATTCGTTTTGATGTCATAACTTTCTGGGACATGTAGTGATGCCCATGAAAAAAAAAAAAAAAAGAATCACACTGGGGACTCCATTTAAGAGATGTCTCAGCAAACAGAATCAAGATGCCAGAATGAGGAACAAAGATAAATGCCGTGTAGGTTCTAGAGGTTGGAGACATTGCTCCAGTAGAGAGAAAATTCCTTCAGGATTAAGGAAGAGGCTGGATAGTGATCTACAGGCCCCTTGTTACCACCTCCAGACCATGATGTTTCTACTCCCCTGCAATTCCTGCCTTCACCTCCTTAGTCCATCTATTCAATCCCAGAGTGCCACCCTTTTCTTCATGGAAATTTCTTGAGTCCCTTCCTACTCTTCTTTCTTCTCATGTTGCTCCTACCTCTGTTGTGGGCAATTTCAGAATCCTGGTAAAATTGCTCTAACAGTGTAGCTTCAGGGTTCTTTAAACTTTCTGGCTCCCACAACCTTAAGAGTCACTTTCCTCCAGTAGCTAACTTCCGTGATGGTATTTGAGCTCTATGATCATCCAGATGTCTCTTGCTAGAATGTCAAACTCAACGTGCCAATATCTGAGAAGATAACCTCCCCTAACCAGGTGTCTTACTACTTGACTTCACAACTTCTCTTCTTCAGCCCGATAGAGACTTGTGGTCCCTCCTTCCTCCGTCTCATTTCCCTGCATATCATCCCTTGTGGCTCCACTTCCCTACCAAATGCAGTGTATACACCTCAGTATGTCACTTTGTGCTGGAGCGTCCTAGTCCTCTGCTGCATCTACTTTGGTGGCCTTGAAGCTTGGATGAGTCCTCCACCCTGTCAGCCCATCCTCTGTGTCACTCAGCCCAGTGAACTGTTACAGGGACTCACAGTCACTAGGGTCACTCACTCTAATTTTATGGTTGCGGATGTCAACATACCCCAGAGCTTCTTGCCAATCTTAAGCGGTCTTCTCCCCACAGCAGCTATTCCATACCTCCATCATTTCCCTCAACCTATCTTTTTCACCTTTCCCTGGGAAATGGCTCTTTTCTCATAGATAGAACGTAGATTGTAGACACCTTCAAACTCTCACTCAGACCTCATAATGACACCTTTCAACACAACTTTCAACCCCAACCGCAGTATGAGAGACAAGAATGTTCCTATTCCCACTCTAGATTCATTATCTCATTTGGCAATCACTGAGAGCCAACTGAGTCCTACGAAGCACTGTGCTATATGCTTGGGACATTAGAGATGAGGGGGTAGACCCTAACACAAGGCGCTTACCATCACAAGGAGCTTACAATCATGTAGGGGAGACAGATATTATGGTGTAATGGTCCAAAGATGCATGGAGCATGTGGAGAGTGTGAAGGGAAAATCCATGTAACTCAGCCTTCAGAGGAAGGAGATGAAGTGTTGAAAGGGACTTTCAGATGGGTTGGTATCTTGAACTAATCCTTAAAGAGTGAGTAGGTATTAACTAGGCAAGGTTGGAGTAGGAAGGAGACAAGAGGTTCAGGCATTAAATAGTAGAGTAAAATCACACTGAATATAGGGAGAGGGTATAAGTAAAAATTGGACATTGAGTCATTCCAATTCTTGTCTGTGTCCTACGCTTTGTGAAGACGTCATCTCACAAAGAACCTCAAACGAGCACATGTTCCCAAAATTTCCTTCTCCATTTTTTATTCTTTATCCTAGTGTAATTCCTCTCATTTCCTCACCAGTATGATTCAATTAGTAGCTCACTTCTGTGGATACTATGGCAACCACATTTCCTCTATGCCGCACCCCTCCGTATTTTGCTTGGCATCAGTGGAGCCTCATGATGGAGCTCATATCTCTACTCCGCTTAGAGTGGACTTTGTAACATGCAAAAGTTATTCCATCACTGCCTTCCAAGCTGTGGTTCCCCCACACTGCAGCATGAGAGAAAACACCTTTCCTATCCACACCCTGCCCCCACCTTTGCATTCTTACTGGTCCTGGGCCAATTGTTCATGCCCTTAGACTCCCTCATGATCAACTGTCAGCAAATTCCTTAATATGCCCTATTTATACCTATTTATACCTATTTATAATATGTTTTATACCTAGATGTATAATATGTATACATATATATGTATACATATACATATATATATGTATACATATACATATATGTATGTATACATACATATACATATGTATACCTAGATGTATAATATGTATACATATATATGTATACATATAATATGTGTAATATGTATACCTAGATGTATAATATGTATACATGTATAATATGCCCTATTTATACCTATTTTTACCTATTTATAATATGTTTTATACCTAGATGTCTTCCCCATCACCATGGGTATGTTTAGATGCAGCATCTTAATTGGTACGTATTTTAAGTCAGGCTAAAATAATTATCAAATCTCTAACCTATTCTCTTTTTTTTTATTTCCCAGATAACAACGGTAATAGATGCTCTTTTTTTTCATTTTTAATATTCTATTATTGAAGTATAGATTACATACAGTGTTATTTTAGTTTCAGGTGTATAAAATAGCGATTTGATAATTCTATACATTATTCAGTGCTCTCCGTGGTAAATGTAGTCACCATTTTTCAACATATCGTGTTGTTATAATATCAACTATATTTCCTGTGCTGTACTTTTCATCTCTGTAAGTTATGTAATTTATGACAGGAAGTTTGTAACTCTTAGTCACCTTTCCCTATATTACACACCCCACCCACTTCTCCTCTTGTAACCAAGTTTGTCCTCTGTATTGAAGAATCTGTCTGTTTCTTTTTCTGTTTTGTATTTTAGCTTCTACATAAAAGTGAAATTATATGGTATTTCCTTTTATCGGAATAATCCCACGTAGCATAATACCCTCTAGGTTCACACATGTTGTTGCAAATGGCAAGGTTTTATTCCTTTTTTTAAAAAAATGAAATTATATTCCATTATATGGACACTACATTTCTTTATGAATTCATCTGTTGCCAGACTCTTGGGATGCTTCCATATCAGGGCTATCATAAATAATGCTTTAGTAAACACAGGGGTGCATGCCTCTTTTCAAATTGGGGTTTACCTTTTCTTTGGGTAAATACCAGTAGTGGAATTATTGGATGACATAGTATTTCTGAGTTAATGTTTTGAGTAACCTGCATTCTGTTTCCTAGAGTGGCTGCACCTATTTACATTCCCACCAAGAGTGCATTGGTGTTACTTTTTCTCTTACCTTCTCACCAATACTTGTTATTTCTTGTCTTGCTGATACGAGGCATTCTGTCAGGTGTGAATTGCTGCGTCTTTGTGGTTTTGATTCAGGTTTCTCTGATTAGTGATATTGAGCATCTTTAATGTGTCTGGTGATGTAGTAGACACTCTTAATTCATCCCTTTCCCCTTCCCTTTTGATTCTTTCCAGGGTGATGATGACACTGATGATGTTATCTGACAGCTTAACTCACCATTATAATCTTCTATCAAAGGTCATACATTACTTCAAGGGTCCTGTTTTCCTGCTTTAAGTTACGTTGTTTCCAATGCATTACATGACGTCCCTTTCACGAGTCTTCCTAGGGCACCCCGACTCACCTTTTATTACTACCCACCGTCACTCATACTCTTAGAAAGTTGCTCTAGTTACTTATCCTGATCCAACACTCTCTTTCTATGCCCGGACTCAAACTCTATACACACTTCAATTGACACCTCTTACACATAATTTTTTTCCTAATGTTTATTTATTTATTTATTTATTTATTTATTTATTTATTTATTTATTTATTTATTTATGTATTTTTATTTTTGGAGGAGAGAGAGACAGAGCATCAGTGGGTGAGAGGCAGAGAGACAAGGAGGTGTAGAATCCGAAGCAGCCTCCAGCTCTCAGCTGTCAGCACAGAGTCCTACATGGATCTTGAACTCACAAGCTGTGAGATAATGGCCCAAGCTGAAGTCGGCCCCTTAACCAACTGAGCCACCCAGGTGCCCCAACACATCTTACACTTTCATGTCTCCCATAGGACTTAATATTTCTGTGGACCAGGACTATCCATTCATTAAGTTCTAGCACCTCCTACAGTTTGGGAATAAAATAGACACTCAATAAATTGATGCTCAATTGAGAAATAAAGGAAGGAATGGGTCCGAAGACAAAGGGTCAATAAAGACTTTTGTTCCTATGAATTCAACCCAGAGTAACACTAGAGCATTTGAATTCAACTGGAGAGTCCTTTAGCCAATCGTGGGAGAATTTACCATATTCTAAGAGTTGTCAGCTGAGAGTAAGATTTTTTTGAAGAAATATGAAAGGTAGTTTAATTTCCTAAAAAGCCAAGCCTTGAAAGCTTAGCTATAAGAACTATATAATGTAAGATGATTCTGGATCATGATGAACCTCAAGTGCAGTGAGAACCGTGACAACTTGGGGAACACACAGCAAGGACCACAGTAGTCCCGGAAGTGCTGTCCTGTGTGAGAAAAGAGAGTTTAGTGACCCTGTATGGAGGGAGAGGAAAAGGGGGGGCAGAGTAGGGAGGGGAGGAAGTTGGGATCCAAACTGCAATATTGAAATATCAGAGGAGTGTTATTGTCATATTCATAAACTTCCCTATATGTATCCTAAGGAAACCTTTTTTTTTCCTTTAACGAGCTTTTTAAAGGTAATATACACATGGTAAAAATTCATATAGTAGCAAAACAAGTTGTTCAATGAAAGTAAATCTATGTCTTCACTAGGACTCCATTATTCTTCCCCAGAAGAAGACCACTTTTAACAGTTTGTAGGGTTTTTTTCCAGAATCTCAAAGTATATAATATGCGTATCTCACATGAAAAAAAAATATATATATATAGCTGGTAGCAAGATATTATCTACACCTCTCTATTTTATAGGTACATGATTTTTGTGATTGTGAAAAGGTTTGACATGAGATTTGCCCTGTTAAAAATTAAAGTATCAGGTCCAATGGGACATTATTTTTTAAATATACTTCATGGTATTTCCTACCCTGTTTGCATTAGAGGTATTTAATGTGTCCCTTGTTTATGTGTATTTAATTTGTTTGTAGTCTACGACTATAGAAAACAATGCTGCCGTGAAAGTCCTTGTACATATGTTTGCCTGCCAGAGTCCAGCAGAGTGTGAGTGGTGCCTTGAAAAACTTATCTGGAAAGAGTTTAATGGAGAAACTATGAACACAGGTGCTGGTGAGAAAAACGGGCTCCAAACTAAGTGGTTGAGTCCTTGGGGACGAGCAAGAGAAGACGTCACCTCTCCCAGGCACCAGGGGACAAGGAAAGGACAAGTGTTACTAGAAGCCAATGAGCCCACGGCTGGGAGAGAAGCCACCTAACAGGAGATGTGGCCATAGACTGAGGAATAAGCCACTGCCAAAATTCCAGAGTTCAGAGTACATATAATGACTGCTTTTCTTTTGCTCTCTGGCTACCTATTCGTATACCTGCCAACTATGGATGGAAGCCAGAGGACAAGAAAGCTTCAACGATGCAGTCCATGGACGTGAGCTTACTGGCAGGCATAGGATGATCAAAAATATATCTGCAAGGATGAATGGAGGATTAGCAGTCGCTGGCTTAATATTGTTTGACTTCTAGTTATTGGACCTTACAATGGTGTGAAAATGATAGCATTGTTTAGAAATTGTCCTTGAAGAGCACCTGGCTGGCTCAGTGGTGTAAGCATCTGACTTTAGTTCATGTCAAGATCTCACGGCTCGTGAGTTCAAGTCTGCCTCAGGCTATGCTGACAACTTGCATCCTGGGGCTGACTTGAGATTCTGTGTCTGTGTGCCTCTCTCTCTGTCCCTCCCCTGCTCGCACTCTTTCTGTCTCTCTTTCTCTCCAAAACTTGAATAAACATTAAACGTTTTCAAAGATAAATTGTACTTCAAATTTAAGTTTTTGACCTCTCCCAGTGCTAATGAGAGACGATACGACCCTCTCCTGTGATGCCTGGCAGAGCAGCCAGCCACAGCTCCCAGTCCACCACATGATCATGGTGGTGAACAATCTATATGCTTACAGCCATTCTGTACTCACACAACCGTTGTGTTTATGCTTTCAACACAGTATTCACTGAAATACATGAGACAGTTAAACTTTAATGTAACATAGGCTGTGTGTTAGATGATGTCTCATAATTTCAGCTCATGCAACTATTCTGAACACACATAATAGAGGCTAGACTAAACTATGATATTCAGCACATTACGCGTGTTAAATGCATTTTTTGGCTTAGAATAACTTCCACTCACACTGGTTTTATCTAGTGGTGACTCCATCCTAAATCAAGGAAGATTTGTAATGTAAAAATCTTGGGAAATTTCCTAGAACTGGAATTGTGGTATCAGTAGAACAGAAAGAACCTCTTCCACATCCATTCCTCCACCTCCTTCCCTTGCAGGTTATTACCAGCGTTGAGCTGTGCCTACAGGCACTCAGAATTAGGACTACATACCCCAGCTTCCCTGGCAGCCAAAGCAATATAAGAGGAAGTGTCATGTGGCAGCTTCTGAGAAAGTTGAGACAGCTGTGGGCCTTGTGTCCTTTATTTTTTCTTTGATGTCATTCACATGTTGCCTTGGATCATGAACTCTAGGGCCAAACCGTTTGGATGGAAAGTGAACTGAGATTCTTCCAGCAAGAGCTGGTAGGAACTAGATTTCTATGCACTTCATACAATACAGCTGCCCAATCAGACTTGAGCTGTATACCTCCAAAGTTCATTGATTTGGGAGAGACATCCACTTTTACCCTGTTAAAACCATAGTCCTTCCTTGTTCTGTGTGGTAGGGAAAAACCTAACCCCCATGAAGGTGTACATATAACAGGTATAAATATGTTGAGTTTTTATGGATATTGTCAAGTTTGGTATTTTAAACTGAATTTTTAGTACTGAGTTTGAATTCAGCTACTCCATTCACAGCACATGTCTTAATCTTCTTGTGCCTCTGATTTCTCAGAGGGGTAGTAATATAAACCACTTCATTTGGTTGTTATGAGGAATAATTAAATTAAACTATGTGAAATAGATCAGTGTCTGTCCAACATGCCAAACACTCAATAAATGTTATTACTGTTATTTTTACCATTATCATGTTAAACTGTCTTCCAAAGAAGAGGTACCATTTCGCCAATTACATTTCTGAAATGCCTCTTTCCTCTTCCGTTTTCTATAGTGTGCATTACCAATGTTTTTGTCCAATAGAAGAGTAGTAGTATTTCATTTTTATTTGCAATTGCTTTCTAAAATTGTGGTTGTTCATCTTTACAGTTTTTAAAAGTCATTTATGCTTGTTTTCTGATGAACTTCCTTTTTCTTACCTCTATTTCTTCTATTGGATTTTTGTTTTGTTTAACAGTGTGGCTTAAAAAAAAGCAATACAAGCATTATGGGAATTTGTCTTCTGTGTTTCTATTGGTGGTGCAAATATTTCCACTAATTTTCATTTGTCTGTATTTTATTTTTTTAATTTTTTGAACTTAATGTTTATTTATCTGTGAGAGAGAGAGAGAGTGCGAGCAGGGAAGGAGAAGAGAGAGAGGGAGACACAGAATCTGAAACAGACTCCTGACTCTGAGCTTTCAGGAAAGAGCTAGATGCAGGGCTCAAACCCACAAACCATGAGATCGTGACCGAGTCGAATTTGGACGCTTAACCTACCAAGCTACCCAGGCACCTCACTTTATTTTTTCTTTTCCTTTTTTTTTTTTTGGCTTTGTTTTTTCTTTACAAAATTAAAAAAATATATATATGTTCAATATAATAAAAATGATCCTTCTCTACTATCGTTACATCTGAGTGTAATGTCCACCCCTATTTTAGAAAGATCATTGTCATTCTGGATTATAAGAATAATTCCCCCATATTTTCTCCTAGGACGTCATAGATTGTCTTACATAAAAAAATATCTTCTCCATTTGTAATAAAACTGGGGAAGGCAGTGAGATAAGATTTAAAGTGATTCTGCAGATGACTGTGTTGGAGCGTTGGCAAAAATGAATGCTTTGACACATAAATCTTACCTAAGAAAGTTATAGTTTCCTTTGATCCACATAAAAGACACTTCTTAAACAACATGTGGGAAGCCATCCTCCTTGCAGGTATGGGGTAAGCTTGCCTCCTGGGCTTTTGTGTTGTTTGTTTGTTTGTTTGTTTGTTTGTTTTGTTTTGTTTTACTCTTAGGGGGAAACGCATAGGTTGTGTATAATGAAATTTTGTATTTCCAGGTTAAGGTGCTGCCAGGTACAGCATACTAATTTACCAGTTTATAAGACTGCCTCTCACACATCGCTTCCTGGTGGTAGGCAACATTTCTTTCTCTGCAACCAGGGCCATACTGCCACTTGTTCACAGGTTAAGTAATGATGCCAAGACATTTTTATGCCTATGCTAACAATGACTCACCTGTGGACAAGTGCAGGCAGATACTGCCGACCTGTTAAGGCCAAGGAGGGATTGAGCCCATGGTCTTCCACTGGGCCCCGCCATTGTTTCTGCTCTTTCTGGTGTATGTCAGTTGTTATCATCACGTTTGAGAACACACGATCTAGAGTAAAACTATCTAGGTACTCCATCTTGAGCTATAGGGAAACAAATAAAGTCCCCTTACCTTTTTTGTTCTTTGCTTTCTCTTTTGTGAAATGTGCATTATCACAGTGTGGAAATTCAATAATTAAATAAATAAATACGTAAGTGCCTAAAATTTCTTAGCAACAAATGCTCAGTGTATATTAAGAAGGCTTTTCCCAATAGACAAGAAAAATAACTTTCTTGTTTTCTCCTAGGATTTTATAGATGCATTTTTATAAGAAAACATATAACATTAATAATATGACATAATGCAAATTAAGACATTTATAAGAAAAGTATTGAAACTTCATGAATAGTATCTTTGTTACTATTATTCGAACAATGCATTTGCTTTGAAAGGTTCACTTAGTTATATACTAAATTTGCATATGCTTTGAACCTACTTCTGGATTCTCTATGACGTTTCATTCATTCAGCTGAACCACAATTGCTTTATCACATAATTTATTATCTGGTAGAACTCGCCTAATTCATATGCTACCTTTTCAGCAAAAATTTCTGGATCAGCTTGAATATTGATATTTATACAAAAATCTTAGAACCAGCTGATCTGATTTTAAAAAATCCATATTTTATTGGGCTTGCAACAAATTTCCATAGTAATTTAGAGATAGTTGGCATTCTTACAATAATAACTTTTCCTATTCCAACACAAGGAATGTTTATATTTAAGCTTTTTTTTTTTTAAATATCTCTCACATGGGTTTAAAGTTTTCTGAAAGGCTTATTTATATACTTTCTTCATGTTTCTTGTTAAGTTCCTCCCTCCCTTCCTTCCTTCCTCTTCCTTCCTTCCTTCCTTCCTTCCTTCCTTCCTTCCTTCCTTCCTTCCTTCCTTCCTTCCTTCCTTCCTTCCTTCCTTCCTTCCTTCCTTCCTTCCCTCCCTCCCTCCCTCCCTCCCTCCCTCCCTCCCTCCCTCCCTCGTTTCCTTCGCTTCCTTCCTTCCTTCCTTCCTTCCTTCCTTCCTTCCTTCCTTCCTTCCTTCCTTCCTTCCTTCCTTCCTTCCTTCCTTCCCTCCCTCCCTCCCTCCCTCCCTCCCTCCTTTCCTTCCCTCCTTCCTTCCTTCCTTCCTTCCTTCCTTCCTTCCTTCCTTCCTTCCTTCCTTCCTTCCTTCCTTCCTTCCTTCCTTCCACCTCCTTCTCCTTTTACTTCTGTTATGGCAAATGGCGCCAATTCACTGACTATATTTCTAATTATTTCTTGTTTGTATGAGAGAATGCTAAATTGTTACCTTGTGAGCCTGGATCATGTAATTTCATGAGGAAGATTCATGAAAAATCTGATCTCCCTTCCTTCATCGCAGTTATGTATAATTGACACTTGTTGGAAGGAGATAAACAGAGTCAAGAGAATTTCAGTCTTAGAAGAGAAGCCCCCGAGGTGAGAGTAGCCTGAGAGAGCAACTGGAGAGGGAACAAATGTGACCCAACTTGAAAGTGTTAGAT